>NW_017275390.1:1938918-2025807 GCF_001594065.2 Cyphomyrmex costatus
GAGAGAGAGAGAGAGAGAGAAAGGATGAAGGGTTGATGAACGAAGAGGTTTGGGCCGAGAGGGGCGAGTGTCGGCAATCGTGTCGTCATTTCTCAAACAGTCGTGCCGCCGCGTTCGTGGACTCAGTCGTTCTCTGCCTCTCGTATTCGTCTTCTCTCGTTTACCTTCGATGTCTCTTCCAACGACGTTCATTGCTTCTCTCTGTTCCGGACGGAGTCGCCTGCCGTGTCCCGTGCAGCGCGGCTATTTATTTAATATTGTCACCCGTCAAGCGGAAGAGAGGGAAGGAGAGAAAGAGAGAGAGATGAGAAAGAAGGCGCCGGTAGTCTCGTTGACGACCTTGTCGCGAGAGATCGATGATTCAGCTCGTGTCGCAGTGACGATGTCGACTGATAGTAGGTCGAAAGGAAACGCGAAGGGTAAGCGAGAAAGTAGAGCTTCCTTTAGCTTCTTCATCTTCCATGATCGATTATCGGTTATATAGAGTCACGTGAGACGCGAGGGGGCATAATGATCGTGCGATGATGAGCGTGCTAATGTCAAGTAGCACGTCGTCTAATCTCCGATCAGCGATAGATAACTACTGGTCATCAACGATTCAGCATAGCCATTGGTTTTTGACTAGTCGCCTTCCGAGATTGATTCTAAAAGGAATTGATTATGACAGAAGCGCGCACGATGATGTGTATTTAATTGAACGCGACCGCGAGGCTATCCATTCGGATCGTTTGGCTCATCGCTCGTAACAAAGTGCTCGTTCTCACGTCCTACGGAGGCATGGGTATAGAAGGAAGAAGGGAGGGAGAGGTATACGGCACATGTGCGTTAAAGGAATTTAAATTGGCATCTGCTGGGTAAAGAGCCTGGAATTACTGCAAAAGTCTCCGATCCTCGCCCACGCGCGTTTATTACCAGACTCTCTCTCTCTCTCTTCCCTTTCCCACTCTATTCTTCTCTCGCGTTTTGTTCTCTTCTCTTCTTCGGCGCCAGGGTGAACGGTTTAGGTTAAATTCGTGAGGCAGGCAACCCTCTTATTTACTTTACCGGTTCACGAAGATCGCGCGTACTCGATAAAATTCGGCTCCGAGAGAATATTGTCTTCGCAGTCTTCCTCTTCCTCCTTGATCCAGACTCCTTTCCACCTCGTATCGGGATAATGATAAATTTCAGTATTAATAACTATTCCGATCCGAAATCGATTATTTGAATTGGTTTACGTCTTGCGGTATACTGCCTTCCTGTTTCATTGATCTCTGCTCTTAAGAAAATTGACGTATAATATAGAACGTATATAACGGTACTTAAACGGTCGATGAAAATCTGGTATCGCATACACCAGACTGGCAATATAAAAGGAGATCCACGAATTGTTCGAAGATGCGTTGTTCACGTTGCAATTCATTCCTATATAATATACAGTTTCATGGAATAAGGAAATAGCTGAAATAATTTTCTATTGCACAGTCGCTGCACAGTATAATTAGACTACATTAAAACGAATAAAAAATGTATGTGATTCAAGATAGGTTTATTCAACCGGAACAATACACGTATGATTATGTTAATTAACGTTGGACTGTAATAAGCGTTGAGTACGTGACGGTAATAATAGTTAAGTATTTGCATCGTACGAATTATAATTTGCATAAATTACAAATGACACAGACATTACACAGTAGTTAACATAAATAGAGTAAATATACCAGCGACTAATAAAATTATTGGGAACTACACGATTAACGATAATTATTTTACGATAAAACAGCGTCGCGGTGCAGTATTGACCCTACTGACCGCCGTATATGTATACCAAGTCCTAAGAAAAGTCATAAAAAAAGAAAGGCAGTGTGCGAGAGAAGTACTGAATTTCTTGATTAACGCGGCTCGCGCGTAACTTAAACGTATAAATTCTTTTCCGTAAGATCGTCGAATTCGACGTTGGGGCGAGCATCTCGCTCGAACACCTGCGCGCAAACGTCCGAGACGAGCAACGCGGAACCGCGAGAATTTCGCCGTTCGTTCCACGAGGCTCGGGATCGGTCCGGGGGTTTGGCGCGTTCGTTGGATATCCCGAATAGCGCGTTCCACGGCATCCTGTCTCCCGGCCGGCCGGAGACGGCCAATCGGTGCCTTTTGCGCGAGCAAGAGGGATTTTCGGGCACTCCGTATCTGATTATTTACCGGGGACGGACGATCTTGATACCCGCCACTCGCCCGGCTAAATGCCACGGGGGAATAAAACATTGTTTGCCGATAGGAGCCGCGCGGACGACGCGGACGCGAACGCGGCCGCTGTACCTCAAGCCGCGTGATATACAATGCCGTACGGCCATCGTTATTTATGCACCTCCGCATGGCGGCTTCCTCGTGCTCTTCCTCGCCCGGCTCGGTCTCTTGACCGTTTCAGCGCGATCGACGAGTCAGGCTGCGTAAAACGAACGCGCGCGCGCGTCTCCTAAATTCTGGCGAACGATGGAACTCGTCGAAATTCGCCGTACCGCAGAGTCTGTGCCTCTTTGCTGCATGCTTTTACCTTGGTATCGCGGGTATATCAATGTGGTATCTCTATAGCGCGACGTGAGTAATATTGAACGTTGGCATTCCGCGTTTACTTGTACTTCGAGGAAACGTTTTGCATCGTATATAATAGTACGAAGCAGTAACATGCGAGAATTATAGCTAACATACTGTCTATATTCTTTCGCGTGGATTCTCACTCTATGAAGAGTGAAAATTGAGCCAGTCTTGAAAAAGAATGGTTCCATTTTTAAGTCTGGATTCTCACTCTATGAAGAGTGAAAATTGAGCCAGTCTTGAAAAAGAATGGTTCCATTTTCAGTCTTTAAAGGTGATTTTACACGGTCATAATAATCGTCAATACTGACAATATTATTGATCGTGTATGATTGATGTAGAATGCTAACAGAGATGTGGGGCATTTGATTCTCGAGCATCAGGCTTTATTAGAATTCATGTCACAGTATATCACAATGCAATACTGTTATATATTATCGATTCAATATTACTGATCAGTATTATTGATCGTGTAAGGTTATCTCAAAAGTGAGATTTTACAGATTTTACTCTTCAGAGTGACAAATCACTGTAAAAGTTTTAGAAAGTATAATTAGTTCTTCCTTGCACTTTTTTGATGAAAGTCGACAGCAATGATGAAAAGAAATGGATGGTAATTGTGCAGAATACGTCTCGTTCGGAGTTTATTTTAGCATGAAGTAGTGATATGCGGCTAACTGTTATTTCTTTTTTTCTAACGAAAGTCGAAAACGATGACGAAAAGAAATGATGATTCAGCAGAATGTTACGTCATTCAGAGTTTATTATTTTCTATGGTTAATCAAAGCCGACGTTTCTCTCGCAGAATTAACGTATGTGCAATCCGGCATGATTCCCCGAGGCGGAATTCGTCGACATTCGCGGACGCGTCGTGGAATGCACGCCCCTCGTCGTTGAGAATCGAATCCTTCCTCCTCCGAGAGAGAACGAGGTATCAACGTGGTATTTTACAGGGTCCGAAGTGCGCTTTAAAGGATTGTGGTCGGTACTCGAGTGACTTACGAGGAGCGTTTCACTCGATACGAAATACATTCCGCTTGAAGCGCGTTAGGGGAGGAAGATTTATTGGATACGAAAGACGTTGCGGCGAACGAATGGCTCGGCATTAAATTTTAAGGAAGCATAATTAGTATCATGGTATTCGGTATGTTCCGCTATCGGTATATACGCCGCACATCTCGTGCGATAAAACTTTCAGTGTCCTTTCGTAATACGGACCATAATCGCCACGCATTGACGTCAACTTGTTGCAGCACATTATTACATATATTGTGTTTTACGTAACACTGTTGCGTGAGTATTAACGACAATGAAGAAGATACATCGAGATCGTAAACGCGTTTCTTGAAATTATCAATGTATCATACAATAGTCGTTGATTTTTTGTCCAAGCAGAACGTATTGCGTTATACGTCGCTGATTAATCATGATTCATATATTGTTATTTATACTCATTAATAAAATTTTTCTTTAAATTTCTCTTCAAGTAAAATAAAATAAAATCTAAGAAGACAAATTATATTTGCACATTTGATAAAATCGCAGCATCGCGGTTCGATGAGATGATTTTCGTTAACAATTCGCGCGCATTAAACGAGGAATTCGCATCCCGCGAGACATCTTAGAGAGACGATCTACGTAGGTGGAAAGACGTGAGGCATCTGGTCCTCCCCCTTATCCGTCTCCCTGCCACCGAGGCGCACACTCTCGTCGTTATTGTCACCGGTTGACCTGTTCTCTTTTTCCCTCGACTCCACCTTTCATCGCCGAAAAGGCGGAGGGCCTCGACTGAAATTTCAACCAAACACACTCCTCACGGCCGACTCGGCAGTAAAAAAGCGAGCCCGCGCGGCTTCGCTCGCCGGTTTGCAACGTGAGATAAAGACGGCAAGAACGATTGGCCCGCGCATCGTGTCTTCCCTCTCGATTGATCTTCTCGATCTCGCTCTCTCTCTCTCTCCCTGTCTTTTCCTTTTCTTTCTTTTTTATTTCGAACCTGTTGTAAACGCGAGACGGAGCGAAAATCGTAGGGCAAGAAAGAGAGGCCGGAAGATCGAGGGTTAACGTAGCGAGGAAGAGGATGGGAGGAGGATACGAAGCTGAAGGAAGAGGCATTTTAGCGAAAGAGAGAGACGAGAGAAGAGGGTCAAATACGACGTGGAGAGTACGACGTTGAGACGAGGACGAGGGCTGGCGGACCGCAGGGCTACGGTCAGGGCCCGACCTAAATGCGGGTCGAGGCGCGGGCGGACTGTTGATATCGAATTTATCGGGTGTCGGGTTGCAACCGTTCATGCACTGTCCTTAAGCACGCATCCACGGCGTTTTGCCGGGCCAACGCGCCCGCAGGTTCGCCGGAGACTTGGGGTATTCGATTTGCTACGCTTCGAGAGCGACGACGCACCGTGTATTGCATTAGGGGTCCGTATAGGATCGAGAGATTGCGACTCCTGATTCCGTCGCACGTCCATCAGGAAGGTGTTGACCGTTTTGCATAATAGAACGCCCTTAGAACTCCCGCTGCGGTGTTTCCTTTGATCTATGTGAAATCGCAATACTCCCGTGTGACAGGGATATATTGAAAAATATCCCTTGATTGTATGACTTTCGAGAACAAAAAGAATATCGATTAAGAGAAATAAATCTATTTTCGATCAAAGTAGAGATTTTGGTGCTTAAATACTTCAGAATAGATTAATAATATTATTCATTTTCTAGCTCGCGCGAAATTGCAATGCAAATCAATATAATGGTGGAAAGGATCAAATAAACGAACAATTTAATCGATCTAGTTCGGTCTTGAAACCGTAATCTTGAACAAAATTAGAATAGTATAATAATTGATAAGCAAGTTAAAGTAAACTGTATTGATTTTAATTGGATAGATACACACAGAAAAATCGCACATTTGTATAATACACTAAATCATAGTCGTTAAAAAAATTCTTTTAATCGCGAAAATCATGATCTTGCGCAACGCTTTCTGCCGCACTGTACTTTCTATCGCTGTGTTATTACGTTTCCCGTATCCCAATCGAACATTATCGACGCGGCCAATCGAGTTTACGAATGCGCGAGCAACATCACGTGTTTCGCTGCACGTCTCGAGCACGCAACACGTGGAGTTATCGAGGGTTGAGTAGGTTGAGGAGAAGGTCGAGGCACTAGACAGATGTTGATTAGGTGGTGCTCGAGGCATCCTTTCTCCGATCCACCGGCTTCTTCACTCTCTCTCTTTCTCTCTATCTATCTTCTTGCGCCAGCTAAGTCTCGTCCCTTCTTGTTCTCTTTTTCCTACGTCCGCCCCTTTCGGCCCTTATATACCATGCTTCGCCGTCAGTCTCGCCGAGTCGCTTCTGTTTTCAGACACGAAGCACGCAATTCTTGTTCGCGTGTGTAACTGGCACTACCACCATCGTCGTCATCGTCGTCGTCGTCATCGTTGCCGTTTGTTCGTCTGTCTGTCCGTTTGTGAAGTGGTTCCTCGCACAACCGAAACGTCCATGTCCGATAAACGCCCGTTTATCGCATGTACCATGTTGCTATTAATATCAATCGTTAGGGTCATTTTTTCACCCACACCATACCTGTTATCGTACCTGACGCAAATCGTCGAAGAAATTATTTTTCGCCGTACGAGAGGATTACGATAATTTATCGTTACAAAATATGATGATTCTTATATATAGAGATTTACACGCAACACTCGTTAATTTTGTTACCTAATAATTTTCATCTATTTGGCCAGATACAATCTATGTATCAATTGAATATATTTTTTCCTACTTTTTCCTAATTTTTAAATGTAAAGCAACGTCATGGTATACAATTAGAAACATAAGACACTAGCGACTAAAATATGATATGAAATCTTATTTGATTACATTTTTTTTTTATAGCGGAAGCGCGTTTATCGCAAACGCGACAATAAAGTAACACTTTAATTACACAAGCCGGTCACAGATAATTTGTGTGATGCGTTAAGCAGTTCGAAACTATAAATTACGTTGTCGCTAGGGCCATTACCAATCGAGTCCTTAGCTTATCTGGACGTTAATAGGAACCTGTGGAGTTCCAAGTATGATTAACGACCTCTGCTTAGATGACTTTCAGTAATTTACACATTACAGAGCATGTCTTAATTCGAGACCAGAAATTGTGGATATTAGTTTCAGCCAAACATTGTAGACGTTACCCTTTAATTTTTTGTTGACACTTCGATCTACCGAATTAGATTTCGAGAGCACTTTTAGGTTTTTTCTTTTGTAAAGAAACAGTCTATTATAGTATCATCTATCATTTTCAGTGACACGAACGATAATGCGTGAAACAGTTCAATGGCGTCTCTTTAACCAATTTCTCGTTTGTTTCCGTTAACATTCATTCTCGTAGACTTTATGACAGGACATCGACGGGGGCCTCGTCGTCGAATATAACCCATACATCATCTTGAAGGAACATTTCAAAACAGCCTACGTCCTAAGGATGTTTCCAGGATAAAGTGTATTGTGTGGATAATAGACAAAGCTGCCAGAAATATCGTTTTGCTGAATACGAACCGACAACGACGGATACAAGCTATCCGTGACAGACGACCGTTTAGATAAGCGTATCATAACAGCATCCTATGACGGGTGGTATTTCGTGACATGCCTACCCCTTCGCTTTTACGAGACAGAGGCCTACCACGGGCCCCGAATTAGAAATGTAGCCGCGGCGCGGTGACGCAAGAGACGAGGAAAGAAATGAAGCGATTCGTATGCGACCCGTGAGGGTACCGTACGCGCATATGGCCACGTACTGCCGCTCGCGGTGCCCCTTTTACGACCGGCATAGAATAGAGAAAGAGAGAGAGAGGAACACGACGAGAACGAGAGAATAAGAACGTGAATGTGGCACCAACGTTGTCTCGCACCTCCGCTTCTCTTCCTTCATCGACCCTGACGCGACCGGAAGCGCGCCGCTTGATCGTTACCGCAAGATGGGGTTTTACTCTCGTTGGCATTCGTCATACCTCACGTTTATAAAATACTTGGGTACCTTCGGCTTGCATTCTACTTGACGCATTCGCTCATCGGCGAATTCTAAAACTGCTGTGCAGTCCGCTGCGGAATGTTAAATATCCATTTATGATGTGCACACGTCGAGTCGAGGTTAGCCGCAGCATCGTAGTTCTTAAAAATAAATCCCCGAGATGTCAGTTCTTCGATGAAGAGATAAGATATCAAGTCGCGTTGTATTATTCTGACCTTTAAGTCATTTCCGCCGCACATGCTCGCAATCCTAATGTCACATGTTTTTTTTCTATAAAATTCTAAAATATTTCTTCTCTAAAACTTTTAGAGTAAATCTTATTCTGAAGAGTGAAATCTCCCTTTTAAAGATTGAAAATTAAGCCATTCTTTTAAAAGACTGGCTTAATCTTCACTCTTTAGAGATTTCGTACCAAAGAATTTAGAGTCATATTTTTCTTGAAATTACCAATAAATAAATCCAGAAATGGTATTACCTTTAATTAGATATTGACAGTATTTAAAATTATACGTTTACCGTTTAATTTCCGCTATCATATTTCCACGAGAGAAACGTAATCGTTTCCTTATTGACAATTTCCTGAATATCTTGCGAACGGGACTGCGATTGGTGAATACCGATCCACGGACCGGGATCCAAGGGCCCCGGGCCCTCACCGATAAAACGACCGGATAGTCGTAAATTCGTTTTTGCTCGTCTTCTTCCACCGATTCCTTCGTTTCGCGTCGTGGCGCGATCGGTAATTCGCTCCCCGCCCACCTCCTCCTCCTCATTCTGCCTCTACGCTTCTCTTTTGCAACGCATTTAAACGTGCATCGACTGCACGCGAGCTGGATTTCGTTGAAAGGTAGGATGCGACCGCGGAGAAGTTCGAAGTGATTCCTGTGGGATCACGTGGGTTAAAGACGCATCCCACCGATGAAACCAAAGTATAGAGAGACACTCAAGAAGACGCTTCACGAGGTTTGGCCGAGAAGAGGCGAAGGGAGACGAAGAGGAATACCCGAGAGCGGGAGATGACGATCGTTACGAGGAGGAAATTACATTGGTGTTCTGGACTGCATCGGACTCCTATTAGCAATAAAATTGACTGGTACGAGTAGCAGCGGTGTACAGTCGAACCAGTTCGTCGGCGCGGTTCGCCAGTCGATCAGTCGGTCGGTCGGCTCGATGTCGTCTCTTTTAAAGTGCTTGCTCTCGATGCATCACCGGTGTTGCATCGATTACCAAGTCAGTGTCACGGCGGCCACGACGGGGTCGGACTGGAGATCGAGAACCGGACGTAACGCATCGTCTGGCGAGTGATCTGTCCAGCGGACGTCCGATTTAACGATCGCACGGTTCGACGCCGATTGGCCGTCGCGTGATTCGCAATACGGTGTAATCAACACGGCTGGTCGACAGGGTGGAAATTAAGAATGAATCAGGAAGGAAGGTGAGTTATAGACGATACAAAAATCATCTGGAAGTGAACACGAGAAAAGATTTACTGAAATTGTCGGCCCCTGAGGGAAATCAAGTTTCTTACCTTGGTGTTAAGATAAACTTGGGCATTACGATCATACAAAAAAGATGGTCATATAGACTATTAATTTCTCCAATTGCTAAATAGCGAATTTTCGTAGTTATTCTAAAAGCCTATGGCCATCTCTTTCGTATCGTCTTACCTTAACGTGAAATTCTAATAGCCTAAATGCCCAAGTACGTAAGGACCAACGTCAACGGCATTCTTCAAAGTGCATGAATTTCATTGGGTATGTAGACTTCATTCTTTTTTATTATAATCCGAGAGATACTGTGGCACAAGTTGATTTTATAATTCACCACACAGAATCATGAGTGAACGAGTTGCTACATTATGTTCTTTGAAAGTAAATGTCAAGAGGAACGACCACGAATTTCCGAAAGAAGAAAGATTGCATCGTGGAGCCAAGGAGCGTAAAAGAGAAAACGACGAGAAGAAGGAAGAAGAATGGGGAGAGGACAACGAGCGTGGTTTAGGCCGTGCATACGTAATATCTGATTCCACATTCGAAAGAGCCAGGAGGATACCCGTGATCGTCCTTGTTGTCTTTGGTGAGATAGAGTGCATGGTTAAGGGAAGGGAGGAAAGGCACGAGAGAAACGAGCTGGAACAATGAGAGAAACCGACAGAGAAACACGAAAATCTCACGAACGAGAGTGAGAAGAGGACGGAATACGAAGTAGGGATAGCGATTGTTTTGCTGGTGACATGATAATACTTAGCGTAAGTGTATTTAAAGAGGACGCAGCGTTGGATCTAAGGGTCTGAACGAGGAAGAGAGAATGCCTGAGGGCGAAAGGTGGGAGTCACAGTGTTAGTCCATGTGAGGCAAAGCGTGACGAGGACCGCGCGAGGTGCATCTCCGTCCGGATCTTCATTCTCGTCGTCATCGAGTCGAAGGAGAAAGGAGGAAGAGAACGAGACACCGAGAAAGAGTAGAAGAATGAGTAGCTGGTTTTGAAGGGAGATAGGAGGGGGGCGAAAAAGTAACCAAGAGAGGACCGGCGACGGCGGCGGTGGCGGCGACGCAACCTATTGTCCTCGTATCCACAGCCTTTTTCAATTCAAATTGAAGACGCAAAAAAAGCGCAGGGCACGCACACACGCACGCACGCGCGGAATACGTGCACTCACACTAACGTGAGAGCTGGTCCATCGGCTCTACGTTGCATCCCTCTGCACCATCTCTCTCTCTCTTTCGGGCTATCGCGCTCGTTTTCGTCCACGTCGCGCGAGAGAGTGCCGATTCTATCGGACCGTAAATATCACCGTCACAAACACAGGTAGCAGCGAGGGGTATCCGCCCGCCGTCTCTTCTTCCGTACACGCGCGTATCGGCATAATGCATCGACGAAAAAGGGGGCCTTCGCTTATGCGTCGGGTGCAGAACGGGTCTAACCCGATGCGAATGCCTCTCTTCTCCCTGCCGTCGTCGCGTCGTTCTCTCGATTCTCGCGCGTTCGAATTCAAGAACTAAAGGCGCGTTTTTCGAGCAAAAGAATTATCGAGCGCGCTTTTGTAGCCCCTCCCCCCCTCCCACCCCGATCACTCTACCGATTAATAACTTCCCAATAACGGACATTATGTCGCCCGTTTATTGCGCGAGATCTTTTATTGCGTCTTAGTGCCAACGGCGATTTACATAACACGACGGTACGGCCGGGATACCGAAAGAGAATGATGATCGTAATAATTGTAATTTATGCGATTAACTTCGAAAAACCGGTATACGCCGAAATCACAGTAGGGAAAGATCCCCCTGACCTGTCTTAAACCTATAAACGCGCGTCTCTCGGGCGTTTTTTTTTTTTTTTGGGACGCACGGGAATCGCGTTCCCTTTCATAAATTGTATTTTACTCGGTAATTGTGTGAGACATGCATTATATAAGGAGAAATCAAAATTAAATGATGAGCGATGCGTGACGTGCGCGGCGTTAAGTTTGCGCGCGTTAACGTTTATATTATCTTTTTTATACGAAGGAAGTTGATTGTGGTTAAAAACACGGATTGCATCGACCTTGCAAGTGCAAAGGGCACACACACGGCAAATACATTTTCTCTGACGATTAAGCGACCGAGTTACATGCACTCACTCGATCACAGATATCGCGTAGAGAAGAACACGCTTATCTGATTAACATTACAAATGTGACTAATTTAAAATACTTTGTTTGCTTTCAGGTAAGACACCGAGTCCACTACTTACGATTAAGCCAGTCACGCACGAGCAGGCGCGTGTACGGCGCGAATTGTGTAAGTAACAAATTGCCTTCGTATCTATCCGGGAGATGAGATCTGTGATACAGTTACGTTCTAATTAGAAAAATCCGTTTAATTATCCTTAATGCTCGCGCGTATAAAAAAAAAAACTTAATTGCCAATCGTGCGGATATACCGGCGCGCTCATAAGCATAAATTCAACATCGATCAACGCGTGGTGCCTTCTCGAATTCAGGTGCTGTTAAGGTCGTTGGTCTGGCAAAAGGATGAAAAATGCCTTGAGTCTTGTATTCGTGCGGACGTAAATTATAATTGATCGAGGCAGCGACGATCGAAAACTGAGATTCGCCATTGACCCGCGATATAATGGTATTTATGCTAATCCCCGTCCGAGCAGTTGAAGGTTTACCATGCTTATTAAATATCGCGGTTCAGAGATACGGCAAGACAACTCTGTGTGGAACGCATTTACATATATACATACACAGAGAAAAAGATTTTGATTGACTCGACAAAAAGGTCCCATCAGAATGGTGAGGATAAACAAATTTATTGACAACCATTCTGTGGTTAGGTCTTTTTGTTGGCTTAACTAGAACATTTTTTTTTCTATATACAAATGCGATGTGCACCGATTGGAATAAGGATTCCTTTCTCTTGAGTTTCTCAGATGCTGCCGAAATTCGGCATTAATGAGCTCAGTCCGGTGACATAAAGCGCTACTAGACGTTCGGTTCTCAAGACCGTGTATCTCTGCGAGCCTTTTATTCGGGCACTGCTCGGATCCCGATGACACTTTGTAAAGGACGCAATGATCGGTCTGCACGAACCTGCGTATCGGGGCTCCTTTAAAAGAATTATGGGTACGTACGGTCTCGCGAACAATCTTCGTCTCACTCTGTGCGATCGAGCCGCTGAGAGTAGTGGAAAAGAGACCAGCAATCTCGAGTTTGTCCGTTTGGACTTTCAGGGCCCTTAACTGTCCACCATACCTTTCGCCGCTCCTGTCTTCTGTTTCGGCAAGTAGATACTTTAAAGCGGTGCTGCGAACGCCAAGTAGAGTCCTCGATCGCGGAATCAAGCCCCGGCCCGGGAGAGGTCCCCGCTTTGCATTTGTTTCGCCGATCTTTCGCGTTTGGTAGAACCCGCTTCTCTTTTCAGATGTCTTTTTCCTTGGAGCCCATTCTGGTCCTCTTTCACCGTTGTCCGCGATGTTCTTTTCTCTCTCTCTCTCTCTCTCTCTCTCTCTCTCTCTCTCTCTCTTTCTTCTTCTATCTCGTCGCCTGCTGTCCGTTGCTGCTGCTGCAGTTGGTGCTGTTACTATTGCTGCTATCACTAATGCTTTTTTGCTCTTTCTTAAACAATTACGTTGATCACTAAATTATGCAGTGCAGTGCATCTATCCGCTTTTAGCTCAACGAAACGTAGAGAATAATGCATACTGGACCAAAAGTGCTTTCGTTAATTGATAATTGATATCTCTGATCTCTCTGTAACGTTTCTTCCACAAGCAGTATTCAGGAAGTCTCTATTGTTGAGACGACGAGAAGAATGGAGAAAAGTCAAATTCACGGTAGAAATTTTTTCTCGGTTAAGGCCAATTTCTTTTCTCTATTGGTTTCATCACCGTTCTCCACGATCTTTCCAACTGTCTCTTTTCTCTCCTTTCTACGTTTTTCTTCCTTTCCGTTTCGCGCGGCGTCTCTTGTGCTGTGCTTCTCCTTCTCTCCTTCGGCGTTCTTTCTCGGCCACCGTGTTCACCTCTGTAATAAAGAGAGAAAGAGAAAAAGGGGCAATTCTATCTCTCTTTTATTCGTCCGTTTCGGAACCGGCCAATGGCTGGAGGGAACAAGGACGACACCGGCAGAACCGCGAAGAGTATGAGTGCGGAGAAGCGAACGAACGCCGCCGACTGTCGCGTGCCTTTTTTTCCTCCTTTTCTTCCTTCGCAAGCAACTTTTGCTGCTGCCTTCGTTCGTTCGTTCGTTCGTTCGTTCGCCCGCACGCTCATCCATTCGTCCATCTTCTTCCTCCTCCCTTTTTTTGAGCCTCCGTGCCTCCGCTTTATAAGGCGATTCCTCGCGTTCCAGCCGAAAAAAGCAGGAACCCGCGCTGCCGCACGCTGGGAACCCGAGCCCAGTCTCTCGCGGATCTGGAATAACGTCTATACGACGATCACGGTGCGAGGCACCCCTGGGCGAGTTGTTTGGAATAACTTCCTGGATGATCTGACAACTGGTCGCTGCACAGACCGTTGCGAACGATTCGGCATTCGGACTATTATTTTCACGTGGTTATAGCATCAAATTGTATTTATTTCGTACGCGGATTTATCTTTAGAAAATAGAAACTCTAGTTGTATCGCGTATGTGTTTGTATACGTATGTAGCTTGTGTAGCTGAGTTGAAGCAACGGATCATAAACGTGGACAATAGACGGGGAGGTGTAATAGGAAAATTTGACGTTTTGAGTTTCGATAACAATTATTTGCGACGACGCATGGCGATTATCAATTGGCTGGATTACATCTTGCGCATTTTTTTTCCCCGTACAGGCGCGGACGTACGTGGTTGAGAGAAACGGAACGACGACCGATAAGGGAGCATAATGGGAAATTAGATGCGGGTCGACTGTTGCCATGAAGGCACCGATCATAGAGTACGTGCAAAGTACGGGGTATCGGAGACAATACAAGGGACACGTAATGACTAGGTTAATGGGAAAGGCAATGTGCAAACAAGGCGTTGCAAGTCCGAGATGAGGGAACGCAGATACTTGCCAGGATGCGATGATTTGGATCTTACGCTTTCGTAATATCGCGAACATTAAACGTTACATAAGTACACGTCAGTTACTGAGTGTTACAGCCATAAGAGCTGCATAGGGACGCGGTATTTACATAATTATCAAGTGTCGAGTCTCTTAAACGAAATCGTATATCGAACGAGAGCAAGTCAACGTATCACGTGGATACGTTTATGAGAGTAGTATCATATGGACTTTTATTCTTTTAACATAGCCTCTGGACGGGGTGAAGATCCTTCGTAAGGTCAATAATCTCACGCGGCAGTTGTCAGGTCAGGTTCTCTCGTCTCTCGGGGTGAGAGAGAAGGCACTGGTTGCTCCCGCGAATCTCAATTCTTCGGGAGCTCGGGAAGGGAGGCGAGGGTGGATCTCTGTACGTGGCTCGTGAGGCCGGATGTTTGGCCCGGCAACAATAGAGGGTGATAAATGTGCACGTCAGGGGCCGCGAGGAGGGCTTCTTCTTCTTCTTCCATGAGCCGCTGGTAGAGGTTCTAGGCTTCCTCTCCTCCTGCTTCTCCTTCTCTCCTCGGCAACGAGCCGGGACGAGAGAGCCTATCTTCATCTTGAAACGGGATACGAGGACGCTCGCGCATCCTAATGCCGATTTCGGTCGGTGCGGCAGGTATACGTAGAATACCGGGGCCTCCACGTGAAGATTTTTAGCGGACTGGTGTCCAGGGTATAAATGTCCGGAGTCGACGAATCTCGTCGCTAACCCCGAAGTATTCGTGGTCACGATCGCGAGATCTCCCACCGCGAACTCTATTATATATGGGATGAAGTTCACTCACTGTCGTCTTCCGTAAACACAGATACTACTTGGGATAAATGCAACGTGGAAAGGAACGAATAATACGATCACCAATAATCCCTGTTTGTGAATGTTATTATTTGACTTTTGGTTTTAAAGTATTTTTTTAATAGCGAAAAGACCAATTTTAAATGTATTGTTCACGAATTGTAATTGCACCAATATATGAACGGTATTATATCAGGAACTTAAAACTTAAAATACTTTACATTTTGAGTTATGTACAATAATTTAATTGAAATGCAATCTAGTATGTTAGGATTCTGTAGGATTTTTTTATTTTTCCACATTTTAAAACTTATAGTAGGTATATTTTAATTCCGTTAGAAAAATGCATCTTCTTCGTCCTACGTAAATATTCTACGTTTCTCTAAATTCTAAGTATCATTCACACTGCTCATTAGAGCCGTATTTTTCCGAAAGATTGCTGTGGCGACGCTTATTAGCGACTACGACCGTTTTTCTCCGTCTCGACTCGACGACTTCGCCATGCGTGCGCGCGCGCGCGCGAACGTGGAGATCTTATCAGGAACCAATTTCATAACTCAATATATTCGTGTAGAGATTCCTGCGAGCAACGCCAATTAATTCGACGACTCGATTAACACCGATATAGAGGGCCGGTATCCGTCGGCTTTATCGCGTTTTAACCGTTCGCCGTTTCTTACGATTTAGTGGTCTTCCTCTTAGGGTAGCCCTTTTTATTTTCATCTACATTCTCTTTTTCTCACGTATCGTGATATATACCGTCGACATCTTATTACACGTTGCAAGATCGAGCGTGGCTTTTTTTAAACGCAGCTTGTTTACGATCGAAATTCAAGGCGTTAGAAGCGCATTCTAGAAAATCTTTGAAGTGGAATCTCTAATTCTCTAAATAGTGACAAAGAGTCACTCCTTTTCAACACTCGATAATCGTCAATTTTTAACTGTGGGATTTCGCGCGTTCTTTAGAATTAAATTTCACTCCAAAGATTTTAGAGAATAGGGTTCGACAAATGTGTGTGCTATTCTAATCCGGTTCTACCAATGTACGATTGACTTTAATCTCAGTCTCTAATTTATTCTTTATTTTTTTCTAATTCTACGAAATATTAATCTTACATTGGCGCAACCGAGTCTATTTCTATCAATGTAAATTAACTTTAATTTCTCTTTAATATATTGTTTTGTTTTTTAATTTTGAAAACTAGAAAACATAACAAGCAAGTTGAGGAGATGAAATCTTTATTGGTGAAAATTAATTGTGAGGCTTTCAACAGTAAACGCATTTTTATAAAATACATAAGTCTTTTATGTTAAATATTTTGTAGGAAATTTAGATATATAAGCGATATATACCGAGCGAGCATTGACTGATTCTGCCATACATCAGTATAGCTAATGGAATATTTCTACGTGTTAGATATCGTGTTACTAGTCCAATCTATATTGCCATCGTCCCGTAGAACTAGCTATACCAACCAAGTATACTATTCCACCACGATCAGAGCATTTTGAGGAAATTTCAGTGCTCGTCTCGTACCTAACGGCGCGTATAAATTCTATCAAGCAAGATTAGTTTTGCCTTCAAATAAACAAGTGACTTGTGAACAAGATCGTTGAAACACGAATTGAAATTAGAAAAGAAAATTCCGACTGACAAATGAATAAATTATTAAATATGATTGTATAAAGCGGCCGCAATACCGGTTGGTCGATACAGTTATCCGATAATCTCGCTCTCATTGAGTACATCAATTCGTCATGTAACGATTGCATTGCATACATCTCACAATCGTACTCACTGGACCATGACAATATCTGTTGAGAAAGTAAAAGCATAATCTTGATATTTTTTATTTCGACTGTAATATTTATAAGAATAGACGACTGCTATTAAAGAAAATGTATATATCTTGAGTGTAATTAAAATGAAATTTCCATCGCGTAACCCTCTCGGCACACAGTTTAAGTAAATCTTAATAATCTTAATCTTATCCTATTAAAATCAAAATTGCTGCTTTGGTAGCAAAATTACTACGCCGGGACGCGGTAGTCGTATAAATATCATGTATCTACGATACCAAATCGACCAACAGCTATTAAATATATAGCCGTGTATGCTCTTATTTCTATCGGGCGCAATTCGCGCACACCTTACCTTAGGCAGAAAGCAGATGCACAGCGCAATGCGTGCGTGCATGCGTGCGTGCAAGAGTCTTACATCGAGTCGCTAACGAGTGTCGCGTAGCCGCGGACCGCCCGGTGATCCTAAAGCAATTATATACTCTTCTGTCGCAGCGATTACGAACGATCTTTTAGGGTAAACTCACACTGTTCACTCGTCGATATTTTAAGAGAAGACGATTCGCTATACAATCGCAATACAATGTGATCGATGTCGGTCGATGCATATACGTTTTAATTTGAAATGTTGAAGAGTATCATCGGATTGCATTGTTCTTGGAATTTGAACGACTCAAGATAGTCTTTATGTGAATGATGCTTTACACCCTCGTGCAACTGAAAATATGATATATCATGGCCATAAGGAATTCAACGTGACAGTTTTTGCGCGGAGGAGTTTTCCGGAGACAGCAAAATGAGTATAACGACAAAGGGAGCGATGAGATCATCAGTGTCTTTGCGCTGATTATAAATAGAACTTTCGTTGTATCGCAGTGATCCAGCATCAAGAACTAGTTGATTGAAAACATGTTGCCGGACGCGGCTGGATTTCAATTTGATTATTTTCACGCTATATTTGTGCACCCGTTTTTGCAGTTGAAAAATATGATGTATCACAGCCCATAAGAAATTCAATGCGACAACTTTTGCGCGGAGGAGTTCTCTCGGAGATAGCAGAATGCATATAACGACTAAGGGAGTGGTGAGATAAGTCCTGTGTTTATCATAAATAGATACTTTCGTTATATCGAAAGTCAGTGATCCGTCCAGAGCTTCTCGGTAAGCGCAGCTTTCAATTCAATTAGTTTCGCGGCGGCTAGTTGTACGGCCGCTATTGATGATATCACATGATGATAGATAATGAATAGAACGTGGTACAGGTAATAACTGTCGTTTAATCGGCTTCCGGCATCATACACGATTATGCATGTTCACGAATTATACTTAATGGATTAGCCATCCGGCTACATGTTTTCAATTAAGCATTTCGCAATCAGCGAGCCAAACGTCAATGATTATCGCGTACTAGAGATATTGATATCCACTAGTAAAGAGACGCATTAGAATAATTCGTAATACGTTACAAAGCGACGTTATCGAATCCAATGTGATTTTGTTCTGCTATTGTTAAAAGTAATGCACTTTCTACCGTGAGCCAATTATTCCTAATGAAAAACAAGCTGTCTCGATGACGTGGAATTTGTTTATCTACCCAACGATATTTCAATTACGTAATGTTGAATTAGAGCGACACTTCGCCAAAGATTTAATCTTTTGACAATATTCCGAATTAGTAATACTGTCGTGCATGACTTATATAGAAGGAATGCCACAGATTACATGCTCGAATAATTTTAAACTCGAGTTTCCTCTCTTCGTCCTCCGGCTATTCGGCTTTTTCTTCCCCGGCCTGTGTTCCTCTTTCACTGTATATAGTCGCCTTGCTCGACCGTTATAGGAATTCAAAAGCAACGCCTAGATGCGCAGGATGATTCGGTATGATAGCATCAAGATGAAAGCAAGCCAGAAAAGCCTCTAACATTTTGTGTGAAAGGGAGATCATATCCTCTATGGATTCTACGAAGTTTCTAAATGATGCGATAATAATTTATTTTATAGGAACAGATTCAATTTCTATGAGAGACGTGAAAACTTCATTGTGCTTATTATTAAAAAAATTTTATTATTATATTAATTATTGAAATATTATAATTGTGGTAGTAATATAAACATATCATAAGCATACATAACATTCTTATGCATGCTTATGATATGTTTACTATTAATTATAATATTCCAAGCAAATTATTACTATTTTTATAAACAATAATTTCATACAATAAGCATAATACCACACACAAGATATTAATTGTGATAAATTATTATAAAATAAATAATTTATTCATATCAATAACATAAAATATGAATAAATTATTTATTTTATAATAATTTATCACAATTAATATCTTGTGTGTAGTATTATGCTTATTGTATGAAATTATTGTTTTTAATAGAACCACATTTTTAAGAGTTTTATATATACTATTTTTACAAATTAAATTATATATAACTACAATAAAAATTCTTTTAGTACAAATTTTTATATAAGATAAATATTCAGTGCATAACAAGAGAAACTCTTCGAGATTTATTTTACTACGGGTCATTCGCATGCAGCCTATTTCTTAAGGTAAGGCATATTGCGCCGTAATCTGTACGTATTATGCTACAAACATCGCATCTTATAGTTCGTCTAGGTTCGTGTCGAGCTCCAGGGGGATTGATGACGGTGTATGTCGTTAATGCCAGTATCTATGCAGAAAAACATCTCGGGGGCGTGGGTGTCGATGGTCGCAGTTCATTGAAAATTCCATCGTGTCCCCAGGGTCCCGTTAGAATCGCACCAGGGGGTCTACCGTCGCGTCTCCACCGACGGATTATTAAGTGAAGGCACGCGCTACTGCTTGATTTTCATTGTCAGATATATAACTTAATCCTGTAATACCCCCACGTTATATTGACGAATTTGGAGTCATTACGTAACAACCTGCGCCTTTTCATAGTTCGTTTCAAACGTTTTTGTTTACAATTTTAGGTAACACTGAACAGATTCTTTAACAGATTTGTCTTGATATACTACAACACGTTTGAAATAAATGCGAAAATTTTTTAAGTATGATTAAAGAATTAAAAAATTTAAATTTTATAATATATATGTATATCTTTTTTCGACGAGAAGATTATTATATACTTCTCTCTCTGCCTAATTTTAAACTTTATATAATCTTTTACGTATGATATGAATGGATGTAGAGGGATTCTAGAAGAGTTACCCCCTTTACTTGTGATTATTAACTCAACAAGGATTACTATCGGCATATTAATTTGATATTTATTGAGATGACCTGTGCGCGTTTTGCTCACGCGACTGAACCGACAGAGGTAGGGCACACACTCTGAGAAGACGAATAAGCGAAGGGAACCGGAGGAGAGGAAGGAGGGAAAGGGACAACGAGAGCATCGGTATTAATTACACACTGCGCGTCTGGCTCCCTAGGCCACCTACGGTTACTTGCTTTGCATAATACGTATATACACTTAGCGTAAGGACGGCGAGAGGGAAGACGCGCCGAAGAGAGACCTTCGGGAGGTCTGACGAAGTGTAAGAGGAGGACATGAAGAAGAACGTATAAGAAGGGAGGGCGCGGATCGAAAACGAGGAACGGTGGAGAACGTGTTCGATTCCCACTCGGTCGGAACCGGAATCTTCTCCTCCGCCTCTTTCTCTCTCTCTCTCTCTCTCTCTCTCTCTCTCTCTCTCTCTCTCCTCTCTCTCTCTCTTCGATGCAGCCCTCGTTCCCTTGTGTTCCTCTCGCGCACGTTTGAACAGACGTTTCTCTCTGTCTTCCTCGTTCTCCCTTTCATGACTCTTCTCCCTTTCGTCGCCTCTCGGCAGTCTCCGCGGGTCGAAGCGCGCCTGATTATTTAGGCAGCGAATGTTTAATCGAAGCATTGTATCGGTGGGACCCCGAGTCGCTGGCTTCCCTCGACCCGGCTCCTCTTCTTGAGTTTGGCGGAGGAGACACTACACTTCTCCTCTTCCTCCTCCCTCTTGTTCTCGATCGTCGCACCGCCTTCACCCTCTCACCCTCGCTCCTGCTCCTCTTCAACCACCTCCACCTCTTTACATTTATTCGTTTATTTGCTGGTGGCTGATACCTCATTACCGCGACAGATTCACCGATAAGCACAACGTTCTCGGAAACACACAATGCGCCCCTCCTTTCTCGAGGCTGAGCCGCAGCTTCTTGGCCATCGGCGATAGGAGGGAAGAAGAGGGGGGGGAGGGTTGCGGGATGGGGGCGAGGACAAGGACGAGGCGGCATCAGGAGCAGAGGCGCATATTCTCCGCGCAACCTTTTCTTTCCGCTCCCTCTTGCTCTTCATCTCCCTCATCTGTTTTCCTTTTGTTCTCGTTGCCGTCGTCGACTCTACCGGGAAAGTAAATATCACTGCGACCCTCTTTCAATACTTAGATTTGCCTTCTTTCCTTCCTCCCCAGGGCATCCGGCATAACTCCATTCGATCGCGTCGCACCAACCCTGCGTTGGCATTTATCGGTCAATCTCACGCGAACTCACGAATCGGAATCTCTATCTATTAGTGGATCCAGGTAGTCTCGTCCGATCAGGAGAGAAATAAGACTATCTCGAAATACGTAGCTATTAGTCTTGCTTACCTATTAGGGAAAGATCGAAAGAAAGCCGCGTCAGGTATCGGTATCTATCGGTTTCTCGGAGAGAATCTTTGGATATTTTCGCGAGGTCCGATGAGGAGGGATAAGAAAGGATACGAGAAGGATATTGCTCGTAGCTATTAGCGCGATAGCGATCCGAACAGGAATGGCTTTATGGCGCGACCGGATGGGCGCTTTTATTGACCGTGCGTTCGACGACTCGCGCGTTTTATACGTATCTCAGCGACGATTGAACGGTCGCGTGTGTCACCCAATCGAATCGAATTTCCATTTATTAATGACCGACCCGCGCACTGGCCATGTGAAAGAGGGGAAAAAAAACGAAAGCGCTTGTATCTATTAGCCATGATCGTAGTATAAGATAACGTCGTCATATTATATGTGGAAAGAGATATAATCGACGACGTATAAATACGAAGTCGCTTCTATCAACGACTAGCGACGCGCTTATGACATGATTATTTGAGAAGAATGGAATGCATTATGCAAACCGGGACAAATAAACGAGCCATTTGATTATATTAGGCACGGCTAACTGTTACGTTATGTTACAATTCATGGATCGGGAGAAAAGCTGTGCAGAGAAAGAAATCAATCCCCGCGCGGCCAAGGCATGTCGTTACTAGCGCGGTCTCGATCTTTATCCGAAATTCCGGCGCGCGCGTTTCCATTTCAGTATCGCGACGCATACATTGCGCCTCATAATAAGATCCATTGAACGGGGGAGCACTTTTTCCGCCGAGAACCATGGCGCAATGTCAGATTGCGAAGCGCCTCTCGCGTCTCGAATGTGGGCTCTCGCGCGCTAATCGAGATCTGCTAGGATAGTCTGGTTGCGGGACAAGATAAATGGGACCGCTCGCTTTTATTCGCGAGCGCGGGATCACGGGAGTACAGACAGCAGGTAGCGTCTGAGATTCGCAACTGAAATCAGATCACATCGCTCGTATTACATCCAAGTGACTCGATATAAATACCGCGCAAAAGAAAAGAAGGAAAAGAAATCGATGGCAAAGGGAGAGCACGGAGAGGGGGAGGCGAGGAGGAGCGGGGGCAGCATTATTTATCGATAGCAATGAAAAGGTGGCGGACGGTGCTTGATGCCGGGGGCTCATTATTCAGATTAACGTTACGCGCCTTTTTTCGCCAGCCAATACGCCGCTGAATATTACTCAATAAATCATGGACGTCACAGTGCTAAAGACCCAAAGAAAGGAAGGTCCTTGAGATTTTTCAAATCATCCGGCCTGATGAATGCAACATCGTTCGTCGGGGGCCACGAGCGTGGCGGCGGCGGTGGCCGCGGGAAACATTTGCATGAGCTACCAGCGCGCGGCCGCATTAGCATGAGTTAAAATGGTAATGATAACGCAATGCGCTCGATGGGGCATCGCGAGATTGGCGCGACGCGGCAATCGTGGTAAACGTTCAAACGGCGACGGACGCGATGTAAATCGGGAGTAGGTGAGTGAGGCACTGCGGTTGACGTTTTCCCTTCTCGATTATCGTAAATGTATTCGCAAAGCAAATCTACGTATTATATATACGCGGAATCGTAGAGGAACTGTTCTTTTTTCTTTGTCCCTTTTCTTTCCATATCCTTTAAAATAAATTTAGCGCATTCATGCACCATCTCGTTAATTATCATATTCCGTGCGAATCTTGAGTCATAGATATTAACAATAATCCAAAACAGCTATTCGGTGTTAGCGGTAATGCAATAAAAAGCAATTCTGAAGAGCTAATAAAATCGCATATAATGTTACATCATAAATTGAGATAGGTTGAGAAGTATATTGATATGGCCAATTGTTCTTCGGATACAGATTTTCTAAATTTGATGACCGAGTTCTGTACCGGATCAGCGCCTTCCCAGCCGCCTCCGTTCGCGACCGCGACGCATTAAGAACGGATATCGTTGTCGAGCGTGGGATAAATATCTAGGGTCTGTGTTTCGTTTAATTAGCATCAGTGTATACTCGCGCGTTGCTTCACGTACCGCGTGTGCTTGTGAATATTCGAAGAGTGGAAGGGAGAAAGAGAAGGGGCCAAAGAACTAATGTGCTACGAGAAAAAGTCGCTTCAAACGTAGGGACGAACGAATGTGAGGACGAGAGGGAGGGAGGGAGGGGGAGAGAGAGAGAGAGAGAGAGAGTAAAAACAGACAAAACAGGAGGAGGAGTAAGAAAGGAAGGGTAACAGTCGGACACGTTGACGAGGCACGGTAGTACCTCAGGGACTAATTAAATAAATCCGGGAGCGGCTTCTCGGGGGCCGCCGGCGATCGCGACCGTAACCGCCACGACGATGGTTAAGGTCGCCGTTGCGGAGGCGTCTCGGGTCAAGCGGGAGGTCAGCTTGCCGGCGGTCCACCGTTCTCCTGCTCTTCTTTGTTCATTCTACCCTATCCGTTGTCGTGTTCCTCTTTTCGTAATGGAAGGTTAGCGCCATTCCGTCTTGTAGATTACTCTATATCTCTTGTCTCCGTTTAGTCATGCTAATTCGTTTGATCGCCGAATATCGCTGGCTTTCGCGGGGTTGGAATTTAATTAGCTAAACGTTGGCATTATGTCTGTAATACGAAGATATATAATATCTGATATGAAATAATGTTATAGTGGTCTTATATGTACTTTACTTTCTCAAATTTTTTTCCATGTTATCACGACACGCAATATTAATAGATAGAATTTTGTCTCCAATCGTGAATTATAGATCGTCTACAGTGAGTTTAAGTAATAACTCACTATTATAAAATATTGTATATTAAGATTCAGTAATTTTTTTTCAGCGTATAATACACAATCTGTATGGTATACATAATTTTTGGTAAGTACTCCGATTTACCGAGTGATATTTTTTAATTAACTAATTATTTTTTTTGTATTGCCGAGGTAATTCTCACGCAAGACTCGCGTGATCGGAACATAGCTGACAAGGAAAAATTGTTTCGGCACATCGTTATTTCCAGCCGATCTGTCAGTATACGTGCATGTATTCGCACGTCTCTGTCTGCTTTCTAAGTACGTTTTAAGCGAACCGCCTCGCCAATAGAGAAGTAGGAATCGATGATACTCGATGCACGATTCGATAGAGAAACGGCGGACCGCCTCGCCGGTGCACCTTACTGTTAGCAAGCGATATTGGTCTAGGTGCCAGCTGGTGGTAACAACCTCCGCTTGTATCCAATCAATGTATATCCAGTCTTCTCTCTCTCTCTCTTCCACCTCGGCAGCGCTTCCTCTGTTGCTTTCGCCGTCCATCATCCGGCATGTCGGCACGCTGCAACCTTTCCCTTTCTCTCGCGAGCAGAGCACCCGGCTATCAGCGGGTCATTATACGAATACCACAATGTCAGTGATCAATACCACCTGCGGGCATCTCGACCGCGACGGGCCGGCACTTGCCATTCCGAGGAAGCTCGCGAATAGAAATATCAGCTATCGACTTAAGGCCGCGCGTTAACCGTGAGGTTTGCTGTCTCTTTCATTTATCATGAAGGACTTGAGTGGGAATTATGGTAGGTCTCGCGAGTGCTTTTCGCGGTTAACGGTTTGTTCGTTTTTTCGGCTGCGAAAGCTTTCGCCGTGTATATTTACGCACGTCGCGTCACTGTGACAAAATGCGCATGCCAAGATAAGTTGTCGGATACTAATACAGCGCGCCGCCGTCCGAGACGATAAATATAAGGCTCGTTTGCGTAAGGAAAGTCGGTGTGGTTGACAACGGCGACGACTGTTAAGATGAGTAGGGCAACAGGAAGGGTGAGGGAACAAAAGCGGCAAGTACGCTCTAAGGACATCAAGTCTAGACTCTTCGCCGCTCTTATCCCTAATTAGCATACAATTTCTGTCATTACGGAGGTTGGCGCAATCCACCAGTAAGAAGCCAGGTATATAAGTATACCGAATACCATACCATATTGCGGATGCGAGAGATATTTACAATCGAACCATCTCTCTCGCGGCCAACTTCGCCGTGGACAAATTGCGTTGTCCATTTACATGCCTCTCCGCACGATACTGTTTCCGCCGCAGAATCTTGTCCATTCGATTTACTCCGACCTTTAACACAAAAACGTTTTAGGATATATACGATCGGTGTTAATGACTTCTACATCGTGATTAGTGAGTTCAAGAGAAATTGATAAAAGTCCATCGTTAATTTAGCCTTTAAAGGTCACTTATTTATTGCGTAGAAGAGTTTATGAGAAATCTGCGTCGATTATCGCTCATCGCTCGGAAAGTGTACAAGCAGATTCCCCCATCGCTCCGCATTAAAGTAGAAACAAAAAGGGAAGGTCGGACGTATCGCGGGTGTACACGAAGCCTCAGGGACATCGCCCCCTGCAGTTCGGCGATGCAAGTGCACCGCGTATATACGGAACGGCGCTACGTGCGACTGTAGGGAAGAAAGGACAGAAGAAGAGTACGCGGAGAAAACGTGCATGCACCACTCATACACCCGCGGTACGATGGTGGGACGTTCATGCGAACCTTCCATGCGCGCGATAGGACTTGGCGGAGGCAATCTATATGCAGGTAAGTGCGTGTGCGTCGGGTTACACCGTCAGGCATACATAATTAATATTTAAACAAGCAACGTCTGCGCTGAGGCCGCAGCGGCGGCGGCTCTACGCGGTCCGGTCTTATCGTCGCAGACGGGCCCGGAGAAGAGATCGCGAAGGGAGCACGAGGAATAACACGAGGCACTCGAGTCCAGAGTGTGGTCGATGCGTTACGTTGTCCGGCCACTTGCAAATCGCTAGTCGCGTAAAGGAAATGAGAATAGCGCGAACGAAGCGCATACAATAACGGATGCATGTGTACGTACATCTTCGTCATGTGTACTCGCTCATTCGGAGTAATTAGCAGTCGGAACACAGAGACCCCAGGTGGAGAAGACACTCTCGACTAATCGCGATGAGCTACAAGTATATCCTCTCGCCAGAGTCAATGGGACGAATTCGTCGCTGCAAATAGCGCTGTATATATCGTACGCAGCCTATATATCGTTTGCGCGTATGAAATATCGTGATGAAGGAGTCATTATATCCGCCTTAGCGTGAGATATACAACCTCAGTTTAATATGTAAAAAGACCGCGCTACTTCGATGCTTAAAGACGTTCGCGCGCGTTCCGACTGGCCGCCGGCGAGAGCCGCCGCCGCCGCCGCCGCATGAAATGTTTAAAGATCGCCGGAGAAGAGGAAGATCGAATGACTGATGAACCTCGTTGAATCGAGGAGTACTTATCGCGCATCGAGCTCGTGAAAGAGGCAACGGCGACGGCGTTGGCTGGCGGATATTACATGTATCGAAGCACGAGCGCGTGTCTCGAGTGTACGAGCGGACGAGATGCGAAAAGTGGATGTTCCAGTCTGGAGAAATTCAACGTCTGGACGTCATGGGGGAGAGAGAGAGAGAGAGAGAGAGAAGATCCGCGCGTGGAAACCGCACTGTTTGACTTGGAAAGCGAGCCCACGTGATGGGTCGAAGCGAACAAGCGAACGGAGGCGGGAGATAAGTGCGTATCGTAATCGCGATTTCTTCTATCGCACGAGCGCGTGTTCATGGTGGCATGTTGAAGGATCCGTATTCACTCTTTCGCGCGAACGGAAAAAAGCGGAAGACGAAACGAAGCGCGTGTTTCGTTACGAGAGGGTGGTCTCCGGTACGGCATGCCGATACATAAATATCTTAAGAGTTATTAAACGGGGACGCCCATTCTTTAATCACTGAGACGCAACGTGAGTCGTGTATACGTGTACAATCTTTGTGCGGATGAATAACCATTCACTAGTAGCCTTGGGCCTGCGCTCATCATAAGACGTCCAACGAGTCTTCGGAGCTCGAGCTTCGGAAAGTTCGATTAGAGTTTTTGTTTGCTGTTCAGAGAGGCGAGATGCTCTTCTCTTTGCCTGCCTCTATTCTCCGTTCTTTCCTTTGCCTCCTGTCTCTCTCTCTCTCTCTCCCTTCCTCCTCTCTTTCCCTTTCTCTTGCTGCCCCTCTCCCCTTCTCTCTTTCTATCCCGCCGAACACACGGAGTCCTGTTGCTCTCGTTCGGCTTTCCGACGTCGATGGTTCGTCCAGGTGCACGTCCTACAGTTTCCATCTTCGCTTGCGCAGATAAAGCAAGACGGAGATGAGCACCACAAGTATTCGTAATTTTTTCGTCGCCTTTCCATTCATTCTTTCTTTCTCGCAACCGCGAATGTGTCCATAAGGAAGGAAGAAGCGGCGTAGAGTTGTCCTCTTTGCATACTTTGTAACCCCGTAACCCTCGATTCATCGGCAAGTGAATTATTCTCGGTTTTTTGTTTCCCTTTTTTTTTTATTCTTTACGCAGACTCGCATTCAGCACTGGGATGAAGATACTTGAGTTTTCTATGTAATTAGTTTCGCGCGTAATACCTCTTTTCGCCGAATGACTTGCAAATGTAATGAGTGGTAGTAGTATTGCGGTAGGGTTTCTCCTCAAGGGTACGCGGGTTCCGCAATACTGATTGAAGTGTTCTTCGTTAGCTTGTGCGCGCCCGCATCTATAGGATATACATCGCGTCCTTCTGCGGACTATCGTAACAAAGTAGCGCTCTTAACAAACATTATTGCGCGCTATTACAGCGTCTTGAGTTGAATTAAGATTCTTAAAAGCAACATTAAGGATCTTAATCTTTACACAGCCGAAGGGATATCTCGCTTTGAGAAAAAATCTCTAATCTTTCTCGTTTTGTTAGAGTACAACATTCTTCAAACCGTGCCTTTCAATTCTTTAATGATTAATGCACCTTTCTCCGCCAATCGCTGCTGGGAAGATCCGTCGTAGGTATGTCCGAAATCATTTAGAGTGTTCAATAAAACTACAATTGCGTCTCGTGTGCGATTTATGTATTCGCGTTCCATGAAAACGCGATAAAGCCTAATACCTATCTCGTGGAGACCGCGCGATACGCGCTATAACCGCCTACGAGTTAACACACGTGGACATAGCCGCGGTCGATCGCTCCGGGCTTCAATTTAATAGTACCCAGGCTAAAACAATAGGCCGGGTCTGCTATGGTCGTCAGCCCGTCGTTTGGACAGCCCTGGAGGCCGGATCGGGAAAAAATAAATGGCCCGGAGAGCCGAAACTCTCTGCGCCCGAGTGCGTAGAGAACGGGGGTGTCGGGCCTCCAGACGAGGGGAAGTCGAGGGAAAAGACGTTTGTAGAGAGGTAGGCTAGGCTGAGAGGTATATATACCACGTCGAGGATGTAAAGGTGGATGCCACCACGCCCAGAAACGACCTCGAGACCTCGTTCGCTCTTCCCTCGTATGTCGCTTTCTCTCTTTCTCTTCTCATCTCGCATGTATTATCTCGCGAACCCGAACTTGTAACCCGTTCCCGCGAAACGCCCCGCTAGAAGAACGAACGGTATCGTGCTTACGAGGCAACTGATTTCAAGGCCGGCGCATACAAAGAGGCATAAACGCCACAAATATTTAAGCGCTTAGAATCATCGGCGAATGAAAATTCGCGATGTTGATTTTAGCCGGTTATTCCGACTACGTGAACGACAGATTAATGCTAAATAACGTTTTCGTTTCGGTGAATGCGATGTAGATATAAAACGCTTTCTGATTAGAACTGATCTAAATATAACGTCTCACGTGCTGGAATGCTCAATACCTGTCACGGTATGTTAAGATTTTCTGTTGCGTATTCCGTTATAATAGAAGTTGACTTAATCCTTCGTGTTTAGAATTTAATAGATAGCATTAATCTTGATTTGCATACTGATTTACATCAAATCTTGCGATATATTGCACATCTAAAATAACTTACAAGACTTAACGGGAATTACCTAATGTAATCTCTGCAGGTATTCAGAATTTGATAGCTAAATTACTCGTCTGTATGTATAAAATCGATTTACGCCGAATTTCACTGCATCTTATACTTGAGGTGTATCTTGAAACAAAAATAGTAGAGGACAAAAATTTTCATTTCAACTCTGTAGTCCTGCTTATTAATGCAGGTATGTCAACGTCTATTTTAATTTAGTCTTGATAAGTAGCGAAATCTCATTTAGATAATAAACGGCAATATGAGATTGCTTCCCTGACTCGTTAACGACGACGTTCGAATTAACGATATCCTTCTCGAAGGGTCTCCATTATATCGCTACGTCTCCGGACAAGGATTGTATAGTGGGAAGGTACGCGGGACCGAAGAGGGTAATAATTTCTATGATTGCGACTCTAATAATACGGAATGCTTCTGCGCAGAGAGACGCTGGATAAGGTACGTTATACCTAACCGGTCCTTGGCAACGAGGAACATCGGTATTCTCAAACAATTTCAACCGGGTCAACGCGAGTTTTAAGGTGTACGATGTAGAAAGTGACTAATGGTGCTCGAAAGCTTTACGATGTGTCGTCGGGAGTCGCCGCGGATTGTTCCGATTAGCCATTAGTTTATGCGGCGAAAGCGGTCTCTTCTTTGCTGCACCAGGGCTAAGCTACTATGTAATTATCCTCGGGGGATCCTCAAGGGGATTCGGGGTGCAGGTGGCAGGGACAAGTCATGCACCGTCATCGTCTTCGAGTTCGGATCCGTGCCCTCCGCAAGGACGAAGTCGGCGGATCTATGATCTTACGGTATGCCGGCGAGACCGTTCTTCGTAACGTCGACAAGAAAATTCTCCCGCTTAGTATTTATGTATGAGAAATATCTCGCACACGGATGACGATGAAGCAGCAGCAGCAGTAGCATCCTGCGCCGTGCACTTGAGTTTTTAGCGGCGCAGTGTTTTGCATACTAAAGTGTTACTGCGCCGAGCGATTAACGCGTCAGATATCTACCGGGTGTTACTTGTCGCAGGACGTGGCGAAGAAGGACGTGGAGGATTTTTCATCTCGTATTATGGAATTGATTCGTCGCCGCTTTCTAAATTCAGACGCTCACCGCGCTGCCGAGTCGATATTAAAGCGCCGGGAGATTCGATCGAGGAGCGACGCACACAGAAGGAGAGTGCCTTTTGCAGCGAGCAAAGAGGACGCTCCGTGACGCCGAGGGAGATAGAGATGACGCAGGAAGGTCTAATTGTGAGACTGGAGGCCCATTACGGGGTCTGAAATTACAGGGCCGGTCCCCCGACCGCCTGATCCATAGAGTAGTCGCCGTCCTTGCTCGCCCATAAGGCGCTTTCGTCCTGTTTTCGGGTGCCCCAACGCACATTCCGAGGATAGTCCATCTCATTACGGTACTCTCCTACATTTTCGAGGCAGCCCCGTGTCATTTGTACGGAAGAATCACTCTAATCAATAACTAAGGAATGCGTGTGCTTGACTCGGTATGCTAGAAAATATATCACCTCGATGCAATGATTAACTAGCAGCTGTAAATGAATTTCAACCCTGAAGCGCATTCCGTCGTAATGATAACTCTATATTCTACGTATAGTAGAGGTTTCTTCGAGACTGAGAACGTTTAATAACTGGAAATTAAGATGAATCTTTCAATCTGCAGTTTCAAGCATCAATTCCTTTAATTAGAAACAATTTCGCGCAATTGGCTGTGTTTTATTTTTACGCGCGATGAATTTGATTTCTTCAAACATTATGTCAATGTATATAGGTATGTCTTCCTTAATCTTTTAAACGTATTTATTCGCCTATGACGAGTTTATGATTACTTAATTTCACAGCGGCAAAATTCACTTAGCCGTTCAGGCAATCACGTCTATTCCAGAATATACCTTGATGTCGCATTGACGAGCTGTGAAATTGAAAGTGGCAAAAGTTCGCGATGGTTTCGCGCAAAAGCACTTGTCATCGAAGCCGCAGCGACGTGGCTGCGACATGCCTGATAGCCGATGGTAATTGAGAATAATAGCCGCGGCGGCCGTTTCGCGTACGCGTGTGCGTGTCCCCGCGATGTGTGTACCCACGTGCGGATATGCATGTGCGTGTACGTTTACGTGTGTACACGACGGTCAAGTACGTTCACCCCGCGGCAATGCGCGGCTGTATCGCCTCGTAGGTCGCTTCCCTTCACCTAATGCTGTGTAAACCTATTTGCTGTAAAATTACTCTGTGGTGGCATCTCTCGCTACCTCGCCTCGAGCTCATCTTGTCTGCCCGTGCGCTCTCGCGTGTAGAAGCACACGAACGGCGGCGTTGAGAGCGTTCCGCTTTCGAGACGGCCGATTTAAAGGCTCCCTCTGTCCCTCTCTATTTCTCTTTCTCCCCCTCTCTTTCTCTCTCTCTCTCTCTCTCTCTCTCTCTCTTTTCCTCTCGTTTTCTTTTTGTTTCTTCCACCTGCGCGTCACCTGTCTTTTTATTCGTCGCCGCAGAAGCTCTTTTCGCACGTGAAAATAATCAAACTGAATGCACCCGCGGCTTCGAGCCGCAGAACGGAGTAATCTACGCTCTTCGTACTGCACGAGGCTCTTTGCTTTTTCGCATCTTTGGTAACGCGTATTTTAACGTTCATTGTAATATTATATTAGATATAAACGTTATATATATTTTTGTAAACTTTAAGCATGTACATTTTTTAAGAAGGACAACTATAATATTTTTGTTAGCGCTGTTATAAAACGACCTGTAATAATACACCCCCTAAATTCTTTGGAGTGGAATCTCATTCTGAAGAGTAAAAATTAAATCAGTCTTGAAAAAGGGTTTTCAATTTTCAATCTTTAAGAGTGAGATTTTACTTTTCGAAATGAAATTTACTCTAAAAATTTTAGAGAGCACACAGTATATGGTATGACATATTTAGATACAATTAAAAACTTATTATACATCAGCTATAAAAACGTTATATCGTGATTGCGATAAAGTACATGCTAAAGATGATGAATTGTCATGAATATTCGGCCTTCCGACCGAAAAAGAATCAATTATCTCTCGCGCTACATCTGTCGCGACATCCGTTCGTGGGGGCGGTGAGGAAGGAAAAAAGAATGTGCTCCGGAAGAGAAACGGCAGGGAGGTTTGCGCTTTATATTAACCTCTGGGATGTGCGTGTGCGTGTGGGACTAATTCGGTAAGCCAGCGTCAAGCGAGACGAAACCGCCACCGTAGTCGTAAATCAGCGCGAACGCATGGCGCAACGGCACGCTGCGTGCGCCGAACGTATGTATACCGCGGTCACCACAGTCACACGGGGGAGATCCTTCAAATGTAATCCGTCAAACCTGATGCACAAAACCCACGGTAAACACCGCGAATTGATTTGTTCGATTAAGTGCCGCGCCGTCAATTATCCGAGACCACCGTTCCATTTCCCGTTTCGTTTCTACAGGTTTTTTTTTTCTCGCCAAGACGATGCAATTATTGAACCTAGCCAGGCGTGACTGACTAATGAATGAGTCGAGTATCATTCCGTTCGGCTACAGATACGTGTAAATTTTGCTAGTTGGCTCGCGTACAATAACTTTAACGTCTTCCTTATACTTTCACAATAAACTTGTTCTCTCATCTTCCGCGATGTACCGCAAGTTGCGAATTGTACCGATGACACAACAACGTCCCATCGTACAGCACACGTGGCCTGGATTTGTCAAGGTGTTCCGTCATCACCATCGCGTGACCGGTTCTAAAAGATACAAATGTAGAAAGGTCGACGAGCTTTGTGCCGTCGATGACCCCGGTACGTTAGGTGAAGGCCGCAATAACAGCAACCACAACGCCCTGAACGTTGCCGCGCGAAGTGTGAACTCGGCATTTTTGCCGCCTGTCCCCGAACCATTCTCGATCTGTCTTTGGGCCCAGCCCTACTCGCCGGAGAGAAGACTATTAATCAGCCTGTGTCGGTCGGTGGTCCCTTTAAACGGATTTAAAGGACGACACCGACAAAGGAACGCTTTTTCGGATCTGTTCTCTCGCTTATTCGCTCTGTCGTCTATTTCGAAAGGAGCTGGCATTTCCCCATCATGCGTTAGTCCCGCCCTGGTGAAAATATCACGTTCGTACAAATTGAGTTTTATTATTCGTCTCTCTCTTTGTCAGAAGGCACACTGCATGCCTTCATTTTAACAAATTTTTAATTCACTTATTCTTATATTAATGCTCTCGATATTTAACTTATATTTATATTAATTAAATATTGATTTTCGAGCGTTTTATTTGATGTATCACTGAGAGAACAACTTTGCATCTAACAAGTATCTACAAATTTAGCTAGATATAGACCTGTAAATAATTTTTTTGACCATTAAAATAATTACATAGGAATCTCAAGCATGATGAACAATACTACAAAAAGTTTTAACATTTTAGTAACTAGTTGGAGCATTATAATTATTTTGATAATTCGGCAAAATTGTCTATGTGTTTAGCTAAATTTTTCAATATTTCAGCAAAACCGTCCTTTTCATGTTACTATGTAATAATTCGACGTCTCACAATCATCGATTTATATCCTAGTCTTAATATATCACCTATATAATTGTCACTTCCGAGCGTGAATTGTATACAACTTACATGAACTACAGCATCATAATTTAGGAGTTACATCATCCGTAACGTATTCTAGCGTAATAAGAGCCTTGATCGCGAATCCGCCCGCTGAATGTAGATTACAATCTGTGCAACGTGGAAATTACAACCCGATTACAGTTGGGACGTTATTGGATCGCGCTTTTCAGGCGGGTTTCACGTCCTGTTCGATAAGCGGCGGGAGAGGCAATACTGCACCAATCTCCCTGCACGCCGTATGCGAAAGAGCCCTGCACGCATGTATAGGCACACATGCCGCACGTTCCCCACAGCGGCGAATCTAACGGTAAAACCCGGGGTTCGATTGGTACGCGAGATGCCGGCGAATAAAGAGGAAGAGAGAAAGAGAGACAGTGGAACGGTTGGGGACGGTGAGGATAATTACCAGGGGGAGGACAGAGGGGATTAAAGAATACAGTGGATGGCGGGAAGACTAGATACCGCGCTTGTGAAGAATGGGACCGATAACGACGATCGAGGACTAATAAACTACTGGTTGCGCACCTATCTCGTTCGGTGCCGTGCTATAATTATTCCAGAGCGGAAGAAAAAACGAACGAATAGTACATATCTACAACGGAATTTGCAACATTACTTCTGCTCGCCATGCCGTGCGCGCCGATTAGTCGGGTTAAAACCTATCCATCTAATCGGATCGATAATTCGAGAAGGAAGGCATCCTGGACGCGCGACCGGATAACTGGTTCTTAGAAAAATTATGCATATCTCTCCTGTAACTGGTGTGCGGTAAGGGAATCTACTACGTAAATCACCGTAATCTACGTGCAGTAATATCTATGTTATCATTTTATGTGCTAACGTAAAATGTGGATGAAAACGTATAACAATCGCCTCGTACCATACATTTGCGCCTATCTGGAATATGAGATCACGATTTAACTATTTTGTGCACAAACTAGTTTTCGGTTGTCTATAAAAACATTTTAGATCCGGAAAATCCGAGTTTAAATCTCGGCCGAGGCAATATTTTTGGCAATAAATTATTCGCAGATAAGATTCTCATTATGATTAAGATTCTTATAAAGATGCTTATTAGCAAAAAAAAAAACGATTAAATTGCTTGTCAGTTTAGTAAGTGATATTACTATACTTTGGTTTTGTTCATAATTGCGTTTCAAGATAAAAAAATTGGTATGCGGTTTGTGTGCAGAATATCAGAATGTATATACAGGGAATGGAAGTAACTCGTTACTTGTAACGAAGTTACAGTTACAAGTTACTTTTTTGGTAACTTTACTGGTAACTGCGTTACTTTCTTTTTTTGGTAACTGTAACGGTAACGAGTTACATTTTTTGGGTAACGGTAACGAAATTTACAGTTACTTTTGTCGTTACTTTGCACACGATTGAACACGGTTCGATTGGATACATGCTATTTATAGCGCTTATCAATAAGACTTGAAAGCCCTTAGACATTCGGCCGTTATGATTCAGTAATTATTTTACATTTAAAAAAGTAACGGAAAAGTAACGAAAAGTTATTTTTCAAGTAACGGTAACTGTAACGAGTTACTTTTAAAAAGCGATAACTGTAACTGTAACTAGTTACATTTTTTACTCGGTAACGAGTAACTGTAACTAGTTATTTTTAAAAAGTAACTTTCCATTCCCTGTGTATATATAAATTTACACAAAAATATTTAAAATCCGTTTAGACCGATACAGGATTTCTCTTATTTAATTAAATTTATTCTCATCGGTCTGAATTTGTATTATATTTAATCGTTTAAAAATATTCTAATTTTTAGATATTTTTCAGGATGTTTTTTTCATGTTGATATCTTATCTCGCGTGTATAGAAAAGTGTTCAATTATGAGCTTCACGCGATTTTCACGCGTCGATCAAAATGTGTATAATACTTAATACTGATATGAACTGTGGCTAACGATGCGCCAAAAGAACCGAGAGCTCGTTTCGAGAGCAAGAGGCATCGTTAATATTATACGCTGGGATTCAATGACTTCGATGTCCATCTACATAAGCAGATGCGCGGTTTATTACCCGGAAGATGAAATGGCAGGACGCGCGTATGTACGGCATGTGAGTCCTTTTAAAGGTGTCGGGTTGTAGTTTTGCGAGAAATTGCCCAAGTGAATGCGTACAGAGCCGCATCTTTTTTTCTCCGAAAATTAGCCGGTCATTAAATCGACCTCGGCCTTTCGATGCTTCTTCCGTTGCATGCGTTTTATTTCTTCCCGTTTCGAAAGCATCGAAATCGGCGCGTGACATGATTTTATCTAACATGCTTATACTGAATGTACACGTGTTATTAAGAGCATCACAGGGCCAAATGAATAGCTTGGAAAATTAAAATTGTGAAAATTTAATTGAAACCCGATCGAGAATGTGCATTAAGATTAAACAGCTGATAATCGTGGTAATGAGCTGGCCGTTTTATCGACGAGTAGCCATTATCTTTTAGCCGCTCTTGAAATACCTCACAACGCTTAGTATCCTCTAAATTCTTTGAAGTAAATCTCATACCAAAAGAGTGAAATCTCACTCTTAAACAAGAGTGAATACACACTCTCTTGAAGAAATCTTAAAAGTTTTGAAAGGAGTCGCAGAATTTTTACTTTTTGGAGTGAAATTCGTTCCAAAGTATAATATTTAGAGTGAATGGATATGTAAAATGAAAAAAAATTACGACTTTTGTTTTATATATGCGCTCTTTTTTTTCCTCCGTGAATAACTTATTGAAATCATTGCTTCTTTCTCGTGTTGATATCCTGCCTCCGCCGTAGACGTAATTATTCGCTGAAATAGCGCTCAATTTGCCGATAATGTTTCGAGGTCCGATCACCTGCGAAACGCGATCGCCATATCGCGAGGGACACGTCGACGCGCGCTTACGTGAGCATCATTATCATTATCCTGGCCGTTTCAATTTCAACGAGTCTCGAGGTCCGTTTCGACGTAGCCTCGGGTTCTGCGGAGAGCAACGTGTGTTTAATATTCCCTATCTTTTATTTAAGTTCCTGCACACACCCGCGTGCACGCAATCGACTTTGTAACTCTATGCTTTTACGATCGCGCGCCTGCGACTCGAGCTTCGTCAGATTTGTACCCACACCGGATCCGATCGGTATCTCCAATCAGCGTAGTAGATACGTCTCCTGCTAATGTACATTCACGTGCATGTCGCCTAACGGTACACCACGGAAACAAGAATCCCGCGTGGTAGAAGGACGTCAGTGTGTCGATCATCCCGGGATTCGTGGCGATGCAGAGGAGGCTGAGAGAGGATTGAATAACATGAGTAGAGAGGACCCTTTTTCCTTGTTCGATTACCGTCCTCTTTCCCGTCAGCATATTTTGAATGATGAAATAACGCCCGTCGGATCCACTTCACTTAATTTTCAAGAGCACTATCTAGATCTGTTGGAAACTGTCATCATTACATTTAGCATTTAAAAGTTGTCATATTAATAACAGTATCTCTCCAAATTGCAAAATAAAAGTTGAAACTAGGAGCTCTGTTTACAAGAAAATTAACTTTTAAGTTATTCGATTATTGGTGGTAAAGGTGATAAGATCAGTCCTCACACTTTTGATAGCGCGAACTTTTTCGATAGAAATAGCGTTCCTCGACAACCGGTTCGGCGTCGTTGGCAGGAACGCGCAGTACTCTTCTTGGTAACGAGCAAGGGTTGCGAGAGGGAGCAAGGCGCGGAAAGGAGCAGGCGCGGCGAGGGCCGGGAAATTAATTTCGTTGTACCATGAATGTTCCCAGCACGAGCCGCGTACGCAACGTGGCTAACGAGCTTCCACGAGTTAAAAGTGAGTGTTGCGGATTAAGATATCGCGTGGATTACTACGGCCGTGCGCGCTCGGACGAGAGAGAGAGAGCGCGCGCAGAGGGACGGCTTGCTTGGAGGGGAATACAAGGGAGAAAGGGGAAGAGGGGCCAAAGAGCACAGAGGAAATCTTAATATACACCGTCGGTGTACTAACATCCCTTAAGAACGGTCGACTAATTGCGCAAAGCCGTATAATCCGCAGATTCCGCATAACAAAGCCACGCCGCGGTGGATTATATCAATTAGACGTTCGCGCAATTGCGAGAGAGAAAGTAAAGAAGAGAGCGAGAGGGCGGTTACGCCACACGGGAGAAGGGCGGGTAGGTGCAGTTTGTGTCGGTGGTATGCTTGAGGGCCGTAATGCCGGCGCTTGTACACCTGGTCGTAACGAGTGTTAAGTGTTACGGCCGGCTAAAAGGACGAGACGGTAGAATGAGGAAGGATACACGACAAGAAGCTAATTATAATAATCCGTCGAGGCTATAGGGCTCGATGAATGACGGCTCCGTGTTCCTTGTAGTTAAGAGAAAATCCATGGCCATTTCTTGTTCGCGCGCGGCCAGGTAACACTCGCGCCACGTTCTAATCCGTTCGTGCGTGGCGCGCCGGGTATTTGCTCCTCGTATATTTGTGGTTATTCCTACCTAATGCCACCTCCGGTCTTTGCTAATGCGCTATCGGGAGACGAGGGAAGAGCGCGCACATATCGTGTCCCGCGAAGTAACGTTGTAAATCCTACCACGCATCGAGAGAAACCGTACAGCGTGATTTTTCATATGTCAATCGAAAGACGGATCTACTGTTAGGTTTGTAATCCTGATGGTAATTCTTCCATCGACCATTACAACGTGAATATATCGAAATACAGAGGATTTAAGTAACATAATTATTTTTTGCTTTAGGTGTTTATCTCGGGCCAAATTTTGGTTAACTATTAAAAAAATGAGAAAGTCACCTTCTTCAATCGTAAGAAAAATTATCACTGCTTGATGCGATCAAGCAGTTTTTTTCAAGAGCTTTAAAATATTTTTTAAACTGATTAATTAAGAAATTCTTTCTTTAATAATTGATAAATGTTTCGAAGCATTTATAATGAGATTTTATTGAAAAAAAAAAGAATCTAACAATATAATTACCAAATGTTGAAACAGTTTTAATCAAATGTTTAGTTAATACAACCAAAAATGAGATTCTATTTCTCTATGATATTTAGTATAAATTATTAGTAAAATTATATTATCACAAATATAATAACGTAATCAATCATTTATTAAATATTTAGATAAGTAAAATTATTTTCGGTTATATCAACTAAATATCTTATTAAAATTATTTCGCACCTATTAGACATCTATGGAATCGGTGCTCTAAATGTCCACGTCGCGACGATTCGCACTCGTTCGCTTTGTTGTTATCCAATCAGTTGATCGCAACCCGACGTATTCACGAATGTACATTTCGGATACGTTTCGAGCGAGCAATCTGCGGCAACGGTGAACGAGCGAGCGAATGGCCGTGCTTTATCTGCAAAGTACGCGAGGAGCCGCAATTATGCGGAGGGACTCTCTCATTCGTCATCCGTGGTGGTGATCGCTTATCAGCGGTCGTTCGTTTCGGTAGCAATATGTCCTACGTGCGTGGCAAGCCAGCAGCTCCGGCTGACTACCCAGAACTTCTCGTCGGTCGCCCCGTACGATCGGTGGCTGCATTAACGTCAAACGATCGCGTCGTCTCGCAAAAGAAAGAAAAAAGAAAAACCAAAAAAAAAAAAAAGAGCAATAATAATCTCGACAACGAGACGACGCCTGTGGATCGACGGAGGAATAGAGGGAGGAAATGCGCTAAGGGGGCAGAACGGCAACTCGGCGGCGATCGATGGAAGAAAAAGAAAGAGACAGAAAGCGATCGTAACGACGAGAATATGTCTCCCTTGGCCCGGGCCCGTTGTACGGATGAACCAATAATGAGTTAAATGCAATTAGGCCCCGCCAATATGCCCTGTCGGTGGGTATGTACGGGCGTGAGAATGAAATATTGTAATTCATTTGGCGCCCCCGGGCTTGGGCAGGATACATTACCCATTCCGCATTGCGCGATAGCGCCCAAAACGCCTCGCAGACCTGAGGACCGTTGCGTGGAACGCGTGTATACGCCGAGAGACGTTCACCGTGCGTATGTGCGTGTGTGTATACACGAAAGCACGAATGGTAGTATGACCTCAGATGGATATCGGTTAATAGCTTTTTTCGGGCGAGGTTTCAGCAGGAGAGGCAGAGAATAAGAGGAGAAAGAGAGAGCGAGAGAGAGAGAGAGAAAGACGCTGGGCTGCACGAGGGATTAAGGAAGAAAGATAGAGCAAGAGACGGAAGGGGAAGAAGATGCTGCAACTAGTTGCAGAACAGTTCTATTATAATCTCTCCCTTTTTTCTCTTTTTATTTGTCTTTTCATTAAGCTGGTAATACCGTCGCTCTGCGGCGGCCTTATGCATGCAACTGCGATTCCGTAGCGGCAACTACGACTAGCGACGAGGGAGACCAGGAACTGTTTAACATACGGTAATGGTCGATTCTGCCTTTTTGTTTGTGCCTGCTACACGTGTGATACAGTGACGTAGTGTTGTTGCAGGTTTGTCCTCTGACGATAAGGATGTACGCGCGTGCACGCAGCGTCGGCGCGTACATACATGTGCAGCACGCTTGTACGCTCGAGATTGACGCGAGCGCGCGCGTGCGCGTGTATGTGTGTGTGTGTGTGTGTGTGTGCGATTGACCGTGTACGCACGCAACGATGACACGCCGGGAAGTTAGAATTAGCTCTCTTTTAAGTTAAAGCCTGAGGGTGCTGCTTACCTCCCGCACGCTCGTCCTGCACGGCGCTCTGTACGTCTTCGGGCGAACTCCGCTAAACACGAAGTGAAACAAGAAACATCTGTTGCCTGAGAATGCTAAAATTACGCCGGAGCCGTAACAACTTCCCTACCGCGAGATTTGAATATTCGTGCGAGAAACCCGTTGTGGTCGAAAGTTTGCCGTTCGACCGCATAGATGCGTATACAAATGAAGAAACGCTCTTTAACGCTCCATTGTCAGCGTCCATTGTGCTCAGATATTTGCACTTAAACACAATAAAAAGCGCAGAATAGAAACGCGTAATTTTACGATACTTAATGTATTATAAATTTAAGTGTTGTCGATATCTATATGAAGCGCGGCGAGTTTCTGTTTTCCTATAAGCGATATTTGCGTAGAGGCCCCCGTCGTGATGCAGTTACCAAATTGATTTGTTTCAGTCTTACATCCCCGATTTTTTACGGGTTTTTCATACTTTCACGAAATTTCTTTGTGCGTCCCTTAGGAGCCCTTTCCTTTTAAGAACTGCGAACAAAGGAACGATTCCTCGGTACGTTTGTCACAGTTGACCTCTAGGTGAGTCTACTTCTAGGTGACGCAGAGGTGAAGTAATTAGACGGCTCACTGGGCCGGCTTCCAAAACGAGCTACGTCCGGTGCGTTTGCTAATGGAAGGGAGTGACTAACGACAGATTATTAATATTGCTCGGCGATCTCGATCTCCCATCTAACACGGTATTAACTATCTCACACGCACGAGGTTTCCTACCTCGCGATCTGTGATCTCCGCAGCGCGGTACTTGATGGCTAATTAGAAGGGTCAGAGGCAAAGGAAACCCTTCTGAGGAGCAGATCGTACTGCCGAAGGAAGCGTATACGTCACAACCATAGGCACTGTTCACTCATTAGCTGACGACCGTTGGCACCGCCACTGATACGATCAGCGATTATTTTTCTTATGGTTAGAGAAGATAACTTTCCCGTTTTTAACACAGTCGACTAAACATCTAAAGCAATAATTAAGTTACTTAAACCCTCTTTATCAACAATAGCGGTGTTTGACGGCTCGGGTGTGTGCTCTTTCCTGTCTCTTCCTCTCTCTCTCTCTTTTTCTTTTGGCGCTGGTTATATTATTAAAATCTTCATCATGATGGTAATATTAAAACGCGCGTTGAATGTACGGTGATTAACGATGTCGAACGCTTCCACGAAAGTGGCAAGATAATTGGGCAACGATGACATTAAGGGACTTAGCGCTAAACTTCTCGTTATAATTACGGGCTTTCTCGCTCGCCTAACAACAAGAGAAAAGAAGAATAGACACTTGAGAGTTGCCTGTCTCGCGGAATGAATTAGTCGTCTTCTCCCGATGAGAACGGTGGAAGATGGACGGGGGCGAGGATAAGGACGAGGAGGAGGACTCTTCGTAGAGCGAACTCGCATCGCGCGAGCATCGGCTCATTAATCTCCTGCAGTAATTGCGACCATATTCTGAGGGAGCGTGGTTAAGACTCTCTTCTCGGCTACCTCTTCTCCTCCTCCTCCTCCTCCTCCTCCTCCCTTGCTCCTTCCTCCACCTCTTTTTCTTCATCTTCTTCAGCGTTCTTCCACGTCATCTGCAGCGAGGGATAAAAAAGGAAGAGGCTGCGAGCGCAGCGGGAAGGAACCTCGATACCTGTCCATCAGCGCCGATCGATTGCCAATAATAGCGCGGTCCCGGGTCCCGATCGCCGATCTTCGGCAAGTTTTTAACGTTTCAGGGTGCTCATCAATTTCCCCGCGATGCCTTTGCACTTCGGACGCGCAACAACGGATGTCGCTTCCGCGCGAAATCGCATCAACGACACATTTCTCACATAGCGTATATCTTTCTTTCCTTTCTTTCCAACGTCGTCGTATACGGTCAGGACATGCAACAATCTCCGTTGCCCGGCATTTCTTAATTATGCAGTCTCCCTACCACAATTTTTAGGTGACGGTAAATTAATTATGAGCTTGCATATTATTTGAATGGCCGTTGCTGCCGTTGCTGTTGCCGCCGGGCTTCTTTCGCTCGCATTTCTTTCTCCCTTTCGCTCTTTCTCTCCCGCTCTTTCTCGATCCCTAACTCCCTTGCTCCGATCTTCTGCTTACGCGGATGCCGCGGTCATCATTAATTATCAGCCGATGTAATGACCCGGGCGACCGAACCCCATGAGCGGGTCCGGCCATAGCGACTCGATTCGGCGCTCTCGGAGGTGTTTCCTTTTAACGATCGTGGCTGTGCTTTAGGGACCTGCCTGCGAAACCCGTGCTCGATAATTTCGTTGGACGTATTACGGACCGATACGTGGAACACGCGCATAAACGTAAGTACAAGTTATACGAGGTAATTCTTGGTTCGAACAGTTTTTTGAAATCATAAAGGAGCGAGGATACGAATACTATTTCGTTCCGTGAAGTTTCGAATTTTCTGACGTGAAATTGACGCGACTATCTTCCTTTCTTCCATTGTCAATTACTTAAAAAATGGCAACGATCATTCGGTCGCTCGTAAAAACAGCAAAAAAAAAAATAATCTCTTTCTTGGAAGAAATATATTCTTTTAAGTTTCTATTAAAAAAGAGAATCACCGCGTCTCGTCGTGTCCAGGATTTTTTTGCAAGAAGAACGTCGTCAACCTTAAACGCAAAGAAGTTACGATCGCTCGAAATTACGTAATTATTAAGAGGATTTGCGCATATATATAATTGACGCTTTGTTAACATCGAGCCACCTTCATCCAATCGGCGGCGTCATAGCGAGATGTTCCCGCGGTGGATTATGAGATGACGCCGTGCAGCGCCACGGCGCCGGCGGGGTAACGGGTTCCGAATCGGCCGTATATATACTCGGGAGCCCTCGTACCCGTAGAGATCGGTCCGGCTACCGATCCCCGAGAGATCACGATCGAGGTAGCCGCGCGCGGTGGCGGCGAGCGGGGCGCTATACAGGAGTATGATCCGACAGCACCCTCCCTGTCGAGTTGCCCCAGGGCCCCGTGTGTTACAACGAGAGTGAGTAGAAGCCAACATCGCGCGCGGCGTGAGGCGTTCCGCACACAACTCAAAGGTTGTTGACATAAACGGTCCCGGACGTACAACGTTTTAATACAAAGTTCTTTACGATCCCCGGGCCCACCGGTCCTGGCCCGACGCGGCGCTGGCTCGCGAGTAACCGGGGCCGGACGAATGGATGGACGGACGGACGGACGGACGGTAAGCGGACAGGGCGGTTTGCCGGTACGCGGTGGGGCCCGCTCTCAAGATTAGGCCCCGTGGTGCGTATACGCGTCCGCATAAATCCCGGCCCTCCCATAAATTGCGATACGGTAGCATTAAAGTGAAAATAATGTATGAAATTTGCCTTTTGATCATTTTGTCGGCCGGGGGCGCGCGGCTTCCGCTCTCTCGCTCCCGCGCACCTTCGGGCTCTTCTTTCCCCCTATCTCCCTGTCGTCGTTGTGCCTTTCGATCAGACCCGTGCTCATTCGTTGGTATCCAAATACACGTGAAATAAATCCAACTAAGTATGGTGACACACCAACATTTTTTTAACTATAATATTATTTGTCAGTTTTAATCTGATTTGACTTGTTTTAATTTTTCTACGTTTTATTATACAAGAGCATTATTTATTTTGTTTAATAGGCATAAATATATGTGTCAATCAATTAACAATATTAAACAAAATACTTTTAAGATCGTAATATGAATACACAATAACTAGGAAATAAAAACGCGCTAAGCTGGATTTAATACAATATTTAAACAATTTGGGGTACATTTACGATATACATATTTAATCCTGCAAACTACGCGCCGAATTTAATATTTAGTTTTGAAACATAATCTAAACAGAATATTAATATTACAAATTAAACTAACAAGCAATTAAATATAGTATTAGTGCTCATAGGCGCCTTTGCAGAAAATATGTATTAATGATCGGATGTTAACAAGCCTGTAACGTTAAAACCTGTAAATAATATTCCTGTGGAAAGTATTACCTCAACTAATTGATATACATTGATTACACAGTGAAATCGGTACTCGTATCTGCTCGACTTTTTTGCGACTTAAAACACGAAATTACTAATATCGTTGCGGGTTTGGCACAACGTTACCGCAATGCGTAACACGCGCCATCATCGGAGGTACGTATCTGGCGATATACGTCGTTGGAGGATGCCCTAATCTCGCATCGGGCCCGCTGGGCGCAACGTTCGCGGCTGCCGCACGTCCAAGGGCCTCATACTCCTCCCGCGAGTCCCTTCTTTTCGAGCTCGTGTTCATGAATTGCATGCTCCTGCTATAGGGAACGCGGCCTTCCTAGTAGCTGCTACTTATTTAGCCCTAATTTCTGTCCCGGGGCAGCACCCACTGAGGTAACATACCGCGTGCGTCGACGTGCGTGTCCCGCGATTACGTGGACGCAGGGTCAAACGGGGTGGCACGCGATAATAAGAATTCCGAAGCCTCTAATTCAATACGCTTGCCGTGATTTATTGTACATTTTTAACTTCGACGTCGAATTTGTAACGTATCATTTAAACGTTAATTCACGAGCATTCATTTTCGCACGCCTGCCTGCCCTACGCTTCTCTCACGTCTCCGTGGAGAAATCTATTTGTTTCTCTCTCTCTCTCTCTCTCTCTCCTACCCTATTAGAGATTTTAACTACATCGCGGACGAAATCTCGAGTCTCGCTTTATACATAATCGCGCACGCATCGCGGATGTCATTATTATCAGTATTATCTCAACCGTTACTATAAACGTTGAGTCTGTAACTGTACCTGCGGAAAGATAACGAAGGGGCAAGCTTCCTGGATATCTTTATTGCGACTTCGCAAAAAAAAAAAAAAGACAAAAATGCCATCGTAAAGAAATCCATCTCTCATATATGTGCTGAACTCGCCATTTGCTGGTAGCTGAAAAAAAGACACGCGAAAGACGTTTCCTCAGAAAACTTGGCTACTTTCGTTCTACACAAGGAACATATTATCATGCAACTTTCCAATGATCGTATAAACAGGAATTCGCGAATATTCTTTTCTCTTTTATTATTACGCATTATTTTTATGCACGTATAAAATAATATAATTTCTGTACCATAAAATTAAAGCGATATTAACATCAATATTTATTTCTTTGCGTCTATACGTATGTTTTTGTGTCGATCAGTTTGAAATTACTTGCTGTTTAACTAGCGACTGTAGTAAAAGAACCGTTATTCAATATAAGAAAATTCGAGTCGTTTGGAATTTTCATCAGCGAATGGTATATTTTTTACAAATTAATACAAAAGAGTTTTTCAATTGCCAATCGGTTTCCTTAATTAACATATTATATTATAATTTGAACCCAATTCGATTATTTAGTTCGTTAAAAAATTATAAGGACAATTTGAAAATTAAATTTTGCTTTGTTTTTATCATTTCTAGAAAATAAAACTTACACCATAATGATATTTTATGTGTTGTATTAATATCAGATTTTGCGCGATAATTAACGATACAATAAGACGAGTATCGTAATGACTTTGAAACTTGAAAGAATCGAAGACAAACTGTCTCCAGTGTGACGTTATTTCGTTGAAGGACACGAGTGCAACCAGTTTAATGTATTCGTATGTGCAGCCCTATCTACTCGCAGGGCATCCTACGCATTTATCTTGCACGTCATTTCAAAATTATGCAAAATGCGTCGAAATCCGAGTGCACTCAGTGTTAGCACGATCACGTGCGTCCCGGACTGGTGCAACGCTGCGAGCGTGGCCGTAACTCATTGCGAGTTGTGCCCGCCGTGCTCCCCGCATTTAACTCACACGTGTGTCACTGGCCCGCTGATGTACAACGGCTACGTGTCGGGTTTGCTTAGGACGCGATTACGCGCTAATGCATTCTCGCCGTTGCGTGTACGCTGCCGCTATATTCACCGCCGCCATACTATTTGCGGCTTGCGGCGACGAGCAATAATTGACATGTCGAAATAAATGAAACGCTTGTCAAAATTCCCATGTTTCTGTGTTTGCAATATACTTTGTGTATGAAATTTAAAATGATTGTAATACAGTTGTCACGAGGAAAAACTGAAGAATTCCTTTTTAATATACGAATATTTCTTATACTTTCTAAAATCTTCGGAGTAGAAAATCTAATTCTGAAAAGTGATGAAGAATGACGATTGGAAATCAAATAATAAATAGTAAAGGACTCTTAATTTTTATAAACAATAATAGGTTAGGTTAACTTCTCATTTCATAGGAAAGTTTGACTTTCTTTTTTAAATACTTAACTGACTCTTATGTGTCTTTTTTAACTTATTAATGACAATAAAGTCAGCGTTGAAATAGACTCAGTTGTCACTTTTTTAGGAGTAAGATTTCACTCTTTAGAGTTAGATTCCACTCCAAAGATTTTAGAAAATTTAAACATGTCTAAAATTATTTTAAATGTTATTGCGATGAAATTTATTTCGGTTTTTGACAAGGCACCAGAAACAGTATCGAAAACGATCTTTTGTAGCATTATGGAGGAAAATAGTAGTTATGTACACGAAAGTTGCGAACATAAATTGCAAGACGGCGCGTAAGCGATCCGCCTGTAACAATAAAACCGTTGTCGCTTACGGACGCTCTTTCTAAAGATTCGTATACGCCAATCGCGGTTATCTCTCTGGGAGAAATGAAGAAAGAGGAGAAGAAAGCATCTCTCCCGAAGAACAGCGTGGTATGGGTCCACGAATCGGCGTAGCTAGCGTTGTCAGATCGGTATTGGGTACTGCTCGTGCACGGCTGTGCATAATTAATAGAAGAGTAGACAGCAGCATGCGGTGGCGGCGGCGGCGGCGGCGCGGTGCAATCCACAGACAAAAGTATCCGCGCGAGATGACGGTGGCAGATAATTGTGGCAGGATACACGGACGCTCGGAAATTCGAGGGAAAAGGAAGCCGAAGGATTAGCGAGAGGGGGACAGCATGATCGCGCGGAGGTGGCCGCAAGGAGAAAGAGGAATTGGAAGTCAGAGGCACGACGTGTAGAAACGGCGACTCGCGTATGTACCATACTGTCCGCGACTGTATACGGCCGCGAGTGCGTGACAAATAAATGCCTGCCCGCAGCGAAGCGAACGGGAATTTGCATTCGTACGCATAATGTGGTCGAGAAGCCGCGCGCTGCTTGCTATCTCCGTCGTCCTTCCGAGGGATTTTCTCGTTCTTCCTCCTTCTTCCTTCCATTCCTCCTTTTGTCCTGTCTCGTGTGTGTTATTTCTTCTGTGAAGTAACGTCGGAATTAAAAGATACTAATTAATTAATATCTCTTTTCTTGTAATACTAATAGTAAGAAAAAAGAGACAGGATGAGTGAAGATAAAATACGTTGTAAAAATTTAAAGGGAATAGTCATTAACACATGTGAGAAAGGGGGTATGTAAAAAATGAATGGTGTGGCAGAGCGAAAGAGAAAAACATGTTGGCGCATTCACGCATGTTAGATGAAGTATTTATACATCGTCTACAATGTATAAAGATGTCCGTATCGATTGACGAAGCAGACCTGCATCCCGGCGGGCAAACTTGTAATCAAGATCGAATGTTCGAAGGATGACAGAGGAAAAAGAAACAAGCGCATTAATGCATCCGGGAGTTAATTGAACCTCCCGCGTCAAAATCGTAAACGTGTCGCTGACATATCTCGCATAAATAATGGATCATCCTGAGCGCGTTAATCTGTATAGCCAAGTGTTACTAAATAAGTACAACATTATTCCGGCAGTCGCGATAAAAGTATTGCTCAGCCGGTTATAATTTGCCGTACATAATCGGAATAATGCGCGGCAATAACTCACATACCGCGAGTAATTATTATTGCTGGGCTGCAATTAGTTACTCTCTGGTGTGATACTCCGCAACATTTTATTGCTGATTTATCGCTGTTCGCGTGTTAAGGAAATGTATCGTACGCGATGCTCCGGCGCTTGTTTCAAGTGATCAACAGCCAGTTCCTTATTAAATAGGATTATTTTTATGAAATCACCGCGCGCATGCGACTTCTCACGCGATGTTATGAACTCGAGACTGATGTCAACTCGGTCGTTATGATTATCGGAATCGTGAGATATTACGGCGCTTCTGTAATAATTAACACTTAATCCCACAAATAATTTTACACCTTACATAAAGAGGACGCAGAATAAAAATATTAAAAATTAAATCTGCTTACTTTACTCTCTCTCTCTCTATGTTGTATTAAAAACTTAATTGTGTATTAAAGTAATATGAACAGAAAGTATACGGTACATTATATCATCGTCCTCTCTAAATTTCTTGGAGTGAGATTTCACTCCAAAAGAGGTAAAATACTGCCACTGAAAAACTGGAAAATTAGCACTCTCGAATAAGAGTGACAGATTTTCATTCTTTTTTTTGGAGTGAAATTGTGTACTTTTAGAGTAAGATTCATTTAAAAAAGGATATGAGTTTTCCTTTCTTTGGAGTGACTCTCGCTCCAAAAAAGAGTGAAAATCTGCCACTCTTATTTAAAATTACAAATTTTTCAATAATAGCAGTTTAACTCTTTTGGAGTGCGATTTCATTAAAAAAAAAATTAAAGAGTAATAAAAAAGCTGTTTGTCGCAATCATTTAATGCATATGTTTCATTGTAAATAAATTCTTCATTTATTTTTCACATTTGTTTGTCGCTATATGCAACCATTTTCGGCTTTCCTGAATTACCGTGAGATAATTAAATTAGCAATATACATTCTAAATTCTTTGGAATGGAATCTCACTCTAAAAATTTCGAGAGTAGTATATTCACTGTCGAAACGTTCAATTTATGGATATTAAAGAAGAATAATAAATGAAATTTTAAACGATTTGCCCTTTCATACATCATTACTTGTTGAGTACTGAGAGTCCGTAATCAAGATTACATTATTTAATCGGATATTTACTGTACGTTTTCGAACAGAACATTGGTAATCCGAGAGAGAATACGGCATAAAGTCGGGGTCTCTCGTGAGTACGAAGCTATGTCGAAAACGAGGTGGCCTGATACCGCAAGATAGAAAGGCCGAATTCGGACGTCACCCGGCATCGGCGCAAACGAGCGTGAACCGCGAACCGATTAAGGAGGTAGGGGGGTTTGTTACGATGGGGAGCCATCGTACTCGTTTGCCGCATCACATACGACGCGCCGGCGAATCTTTACGCGAGTTTTTACGGCTGCTTTCAGATTTCGCTAACACGTTCGGGGCATTGAGGCGACGCTGGCAGAACGACTGGAATGTCATACAAAGGAGAGTCGCGAACGCGCCGAGCGTGATTCTCCCTCCGTTTAAATTGCTCGTAAAGAGCCAGATGATACGGACCTTAATGGTCCACGGTTACGGCTGGCGCTGAACTAGTTATTGTTCTCGTCGTCCCTCGATCTTGTGGAGGTTTCCGTTTGTATCTCTCTTCTTTGTAGCTTTCGTTCGGCAGGAATTCATCGAATTTTAAACACGAGATCTATCTAAAGTTAACATTTGAAAGCACTTATCTTCGAAGCTTACACAGGTTTCGCATCTTTAAAAATTTCGCTCGCTCCTTTATTCCTTTTTCCCGTTCCGCTGGTTCAAGCGCTAGTGGGAATTGGGAAGGAAGCACGCGCGGCGCAGATAGAGAGCGGGCTGCACATTCGGATGTAGAACGAAAAGTAAAAGAGAAAGGTGAGAGATCGGTTCAAGGCGTTGTATGGAACGACTCACTTACGGTGAAACGTGGAATTCCAGAGATAAGGGGGCGGCCGAAGTGCCGGGATATTTCAATTTCGTGCCGCTTATCTTGCAGCCGTTGACTTACCGAAGTAAGGATGCGTCGCTTTAACGTAATTACCGACAAACAAGTCGCGATGGATGAGCCCGTCGCCTTTGAGATTACCACGGACGAAACTCGAACGGCTGCGCGGCAGCAGCAGCGATACCCTGGTCGCGACGAAAATCTCTCGAAAACGCCGACGTTCGTTTGTACAAATCGTCGTACATCGGCTTACCTTCACGATCGATAAATCACCACCTTCCCTTAAGCTGTTCGGTCGCCCTCGTTAAAATGCCGACGCGTGTTTATTTTCCTGCTTTCTCACGCAACACTTAGTTTCACGCGCTTCGACGGCGATACGCGATAAGGTTCATCTCTATACCCTTCTATTATACCAACATCGCGCGCGATAAGTCAGCTCCTTACGACAAGCTAATGGTAATCATTTGATTTCCCCACAAAAAAATAGAATTAAATAATCTAAGATTCGTGTGATAATTAATTTAATTTAAACTTCCAGGCAACTGTCCTTGTCTTGTATGAAATGTATACAAATTACTATATAATATAAATTGAAACATGGTGCGTGGCGTAGATGTCACATTAGATTGGATTGTGGACTTTCTCCTTCGAAGAGACGTTGACTTATGTAAAGACACAAATGGGAAGCTATTAGAGCGTGGTCGTTTTTTTTTTTTACGATTCACCATTTTTTTCCATCTTGGATTGAATTTTCCGCATGATGAATCGTGCTCCATCACCGACATTCCTTTTTGTCTTCGTTGATATTGCTCCACCACCGTGTTAGCGACGTTCTGTGCCTTCTTCAGTTTTGCCGCGGCATTTCAGGGTCCGCACATACCCGCTTTTATGGGTCCTCGATGCGAGCGTAAATTAGAGGAACGCTCTAGAGAGAAGAACGCCGGCTGCGTTCGTGTAGGCGCGAGGAGATGAAGGTGAAAACAGTCGAGGCAGTTAGCGACCAGGTGTTACTTGGAGCTCAGACAGAGATGCTGCATTGTATAAGAGTAGGAGCTCCTCGGCTGCTGTACGCTGGCTTTATACCACGCCCCAATAGTGATCGTTGCACGTACCGAATCTACGATGGACACGCTAAACGCACTAAAATTCCAGTAGCGCTAAATACTATTAATTAAATTCCCTAGCAATGACTGGTACATCGCGCTGCGTTGCATCGCGGCGGTCTTCCTCTACAATGGTAGTGCTAATCTTCTCATTGTTCTTTTGTTGGATCCGTGTAGGCTCGTAAAAGAGCGATCTATCGAGTACACGAAGAAAAAAATGACACCATCGGAATGTTAACCACGAGAACATGATCTCGGAACTGCGTCTCGTCGCGATCTAAACTCTAGTTTCAGAATTAAGATTTAACTCGAGATTAAAGTAGCATAGTGCGACCTACGTTCTTGTAACGAGAACAACGTTAAAGTTTGTCTCTTTCCCTATTAACTCGGAAACAGTCACTTGGGATGATTTTTATTTTCCAATAGCGAGAAAATGATGCTCAATTCTATAGTTTTTTACGAATTTATTTCTTTATATTTTTCCTTTAAAAAAAAATGTAATATCAAGTGAGTTTGTATACTCAAATACTGATTGTAAAACTAATTATAACTATAGATCAACAGATAATATACAATATAATTAATAATAGTGATTTTTAATTAAAATGTAAAAACACTCCCGGTGATCCTTTAATTGTCATCAATTTTACCTCATCTCCAAAGACAAACTTGATTATCGCAGAATTACAAGAATAGGTCTTTATTAAACATAGGTAAGTCCTATAATCTGATACAAATCATACATACCTAGTTGGATTTCTCCATTTTCTTCGAACTTGGCCGCATGCTAATATTAACAAACTCTTTCGTCGATGCTCGTTAACCGAGTAAATACTATAAAAGCCGTAAAAACTTCTTTGTGGATGCCGAGGGGATCCTTTCGACCGTCACATTCGAGTTCGCTCACGTTTGTGCCGCCTAAATCCACACCGGGAGAAAACCGCGTTATTTATTGAGATATGCGCACGCCGTTTGAATGTCAATCGGCTTCGCGTTGTGTTGCGTTGCGTTACACGCGTTTGCGTTCGAAGTCGCACAAATCGAAAAAAGGGACCGCGGCAGCTTGGAGTTGAACTTGGGGAAGGACAAGGACGAGTTCGTGGGTTGCCGATGATGCGCCGCAAAGCGGATACTCAGCGCATGTGGTCGGCATTCGCTGTGTTTACAGGAGTCGGCAGGATAACTTCAAATATTTGGGCTTTTAGACAGTATTTGAACAGAAAAGACAGAGGCCGCCTGCTGAAATGACAGGGCCTTTTCTCGTGGCCCCTGGTCGTACGGAAACATGAAACGCGGGACGAATCTACGCGCTCGACCCTCGATTGTCCCCACCGTGATCTTTACGTTTGCTCGTAAAGCTAATCTCGATCCTCACAATCTTCCACTCGGATCATATATAGTACCGACGTTGTCGAGGTTGAATAAAGCCCGTATCAAACTACCGACTCTACAGGTCGTTGATAGACCAATCACAATTTTTTGAGTCAATCTCATTGTTATTGGTCCATTATGTGTCGGTAGTCGGATCGTTCTGCAGAGTCGGTAGTTTGATACGGGCTTAATGCACATTGCCTGTGAGAATTTAGTCTCTTCTGAATAGATACCTTTCTACGGCGTGCGGCGCGTTAATTAGCGGCCTGAAGTGGACGAGGCGTATTCATTAATTTCGTGACAAATGAGCCGGCTGATAAGCGCATACCGTATTTAATTAATTCCCGCCGTATCTGCGCCCCGCGAATTTTCCGCTGCTCGTTACGCTCGGTCATTTCATTAATAAACGCATTCGCTTAGAAAAGGGATATCGGCGCGGCGATGGTCGAGCGTTCCGCAGATGTTCCCGCCGGAGAACAAATTAAATCGCGCACGATCCTCTCACACGGAAAGATCATCTCGCCTCAAACAACGTTCGCGTCTTAGTAGTTACATAATTGCCATGCTGTTGCTCGCGTGTTGTCGCTCTAGTCTAGAGACTAAAGAATAAGCCTTTTCTCTCCCTGTCGCGACATTATGTGCTGTGCATTTCCTCATTTTCCATATACTCTCTTCGACACTTTATTTTTACCTCTTTTTTTGTCTCCTCCTCCTCTATCTTATTTTATTCGAGCTCATCATCGTTCTCTTACCGCCGGTTACCGGTACTTCCATCATTCTCCAAAAGGGCCACGCCTGCCTCTCCCTCGATCCTATCTCGCGTCCTTCCCCCTTTTTCCTGCGTACCCCTCCCGGGTTCGTGTACCCTCCCCTCGTTTAATTATCTCCGCGCTGATTGGTAGCGAAGAATTTCACATCGGGTAATTTCGATCCCGTCTCACTTCTCCCCGTCTTCTTCACGTCGTCTTTACCTCTACTCGTCCTTGTCCTTTGCTTTGGCTTCACCTCCATGTCCTTGCGATCGTTTCCTTACGTCATCAGCATAATAACTAGCATACATTTTTGAGATTTTACACGGTGAGTCTTTCTCATAATACAAAGTGAACGTTAATCATTCTAAAAATATGAATAACGAAATAAAAAGCAACTTTCGTTAGTTCTTTTGAATAACTTCAATAACAAAATATATAATAATAAATATTTATAGAATAACTCCAATATCTTTTCCTTTCTATTAATTGCCGTTCAATCTTTATACGATTGTCCCGGATGGCTGCTCAAAGTAATCACATAATATCAGATCAGCGTTCCGTGAACAGTTACAGTTAATTTTCTTTTTCACGACGCAACATAAGTCAATCAACCAGCGCGCGATGTCGTATCAGATGTAGCATCGCGAGAAAACGTGTCGCTCTGTTACATGTCGATTCGCTGCGGATTTATATTAGCTGACACACACACACGATGAACTTGGAGCCCGCCCGAGAAACATAAGACAGATAATAGTTAGGTATAAACTGTCAGCGGTTAATAAACCGTTGTTAGTTGCGCAGCATTATGCGTCTTAAAGACGTCGAACCTTCTCCGTCTTGTTCGTGTTCTCGCTTCCTCCGTGCAGACCGGGTAAAAAATCATCGGTGTAATCGCATCATTAAAGATTTACGATGTTACTCTCGCGTCTCAGTTATTTTTATAGTCGAAAGGTGAATACGAGGCTCGTAAGGTAACTAGTGCGTGGTTTAGAAGAGCTTAAGAAGCTGCCGGTCCGTCATTGAGCGATGGTTAAAGACTACAATTAGCTCGGCGGTATCCTTCGACACGGAGTTGCTTATGTAAATATTCCGTGACGTGTATGAAATCGAGATCGGGTCTGTGCAAATGAAGTCTCGTCTGGTAATTGCGAACGTCGGAAATGAGAGAATTCACGATGTGTATATAGCGCGAATTACAGTATAAGTTTCGAGGAACGCGAATGATGGGAAAAATGTATATTAATTTCACCATTAAGCAATCAGTAGTTACCGCACGCTTGCACGAAGACATATTGAACCGACTGCGTGGCGGCCGGCGTAACGGGATTCTCGGGATGAGATAACGCGAGTATGCGGCAGAGAGCGACATACGCTGTCGTATTACAACGGGGTTATCATTAATTAATGAGGAACCGCTGCGTTTCGATAATCACACCAGTCTCGCTCTCATCGCAACGGTAACGTCCAGAATTTCTGCTCGCTTTTGAAGTCGCGAGAGGCGCAATTTTGCACGTCATTTATGAAGATCGAATTTACCAGGACCGGAAAGGCCGCTTTCCGAAAGACGTCCGTGTAAATTGAGATTAACCCTCCGCCAGCAACTGGGGTGTGTGAATTTTGATAGAATAAATTTAAATTTTTTTGTAAAAAGTAAATAAAATACAATCCACCGTTCGTGATGGTACAAATTCGTTGTTAATGCTGATTGATAAGTATATCAGAACTTTTTCAGATTTTTATATAATAAAAAATTTATGCTGTTTCTCGAATACTCCTATTAATGAAAGAGTTAAAAATTGCATGATCGAACTAAAACACAGGTTCGCCTGATTGAGCCAATATTTTTTTCAATAAATTATTAGAGATTCATTTTTGTTAACACACATCTAAATTATTAATATTTTTATTAACATTAAAAATTATTAAATTTCTTATCAATTTAATAAATGGTATATACCTTATATTACTTACTACTTTGGTTCTGTTCATAATTGCGTTTTAATTCGAAAAAATTTCGGGTGCAATGTGCAAAATCAAATATGTATATAAATTTACATAAGAATATTTAAGCATTAATATCCATTTAAATCGAATATAGATTTTTCCTTTAATTAATCTAAATTTATTCTCATCGGTCCAAATTCGCATATCATAATTTACAAATTATATCATTAAGTTACTGGCAGATAATTAAAATCGTGTGTGATAAGTTCAACAAGGAACGACTGAAAAACAATAAGAAATAACAGATTTGGACATATCAGTATATCTGATATATCAGAATATACGATTTTTGATGTGTATAATTGAAACCTATTATTTCCTGTTGTGCTGTGCTTTTCAGTTGTGTCCGATGCTTTACACGCGTCGACGTTATACGAAATTGAGATCAACTTGACTTATTCGCGTTAGTACATCGCACGACATCGCTCGTGACTGTACGGCAACGTTTAGGGTTGTCCTGGCTGGCACTAATGAAGCTTAGTATTCTCGTGAAGGTTTCTTAATAGTCGGGCCGCTTCGCGCGCTATCGCACGCTGTAGTACAACCGACGATAGTTACGCTACGCTGAACTAGCGTGTACGGTATTAGTTGTTGCTAATGAAATGCCGGCCGTTTATTACCGCGCTCTCCCCTCGCCGTCATTCGATCTCTCATCTATTTTCCCCGTCCCGCGCCGGCACTTCTCGCGTATACACGTTCTCTCGCGGGGTCGGTGTGCGGCGTAAAATAGTGACATAACTCGTGGTAGCATACCACGAGTCAATTAGTTAGTTCCACGTAGCACAAAGACGGTGCTTCATAAGCGACGGTTAACGCTACCAGGACGTCAGGCGATTTACATTGGTCGCTGCTAATGAAGCTCGCGCCGCCGTCGCTATCATACATAATAGTTTGTTAGTCGCCACTATGTTATGGTCGCGCCGTAACTAGCGGTTGCCGCGTGGCTAGCATTATCCCCATCGAGATGCCCTCGACAACGTGTCGGAGCTGTTACGAAGGGATAATCCTTGACTTTGCGATGCTATAACGATTCCTCGGAAACGAAGACGGCACCAGAAGTCCGACAGTCGCGAAAAGTGGTCTAGCAAGTAGCACGTCGTCGTCGTGAGGAAGAAACGAATCGAGTCCTCGCGTATCGGTGTCGAATCCATTGTGTCCCGATTTGTCGTGGCGCGATCTTCGCGCTTCCTCCATCCGCTACGTGCGTCCGTTCGAGCGTTACGTCGATCGAAGCGAGATTAATCTCTTTTCTTTGCGTTTTCGACATTTTTCTGTTTCCACCGGGAATAACGGGACTGGTCTTTCCTTTTCTCTCATTGATGATGTCAGCAAATATCATCATTATCATTGTAATCTTCGTGTTTATCTTCTTGACGAACCTATACTTTAACATCTTTATCGACGTATAGGAAAGCGTGCAGGAAATGATCGTTTGCGTATATCAGAATGATGCTTTCTCGTTAATTAAAGAATATAATCATTAATAATGCTCGGCTGAACACAGAATGTTGTTGCAGAGAACCGCGGGAAAATTTCGCGTTACATCACGTATTATATCGCTCTTTTTTTTTTTAATGCTGCGTATCAGATTGATTTACTATATAAAGTGTAGATATATAATTCTTCTGCTTGTACAATTGACGTGCTTATACGTGCTACATCGAAACTAACTGCTAGCACCAATCATAAAGTTGTTTTCTTTGCGCAATAAATAGATTTTATTATATTTTATTGACAAGTGAAGCACGATTAGAACCACTGTTTAGAAACATTGTAAATGTTTAACTCTATACTGGGGTTATACTGTATGTGTGCGATAGATAATCATGCAATAGTAATTGTTAAAATCCGCACCACGAATTGCAAGATGAAGAGATAGCTGCAAGCTGGCTACTCGTATACATATACTTTAACATCTGATTCGAGGGCTTATTATACAGATCGCTCCAGTTGCACCTGGTACGCAGATACGCGCGTCCGATAACTAGCAATGCGATAGGTGTAATTAATACCCGAGGCGTAGAAAATAAAGGAATGGGGCGTGTGATTTATATCGGCGTAGATGCCAGGGGAAGCGAACTCGGCGCGAAAAAATGCGCCTTCGGTAGGATGCACAAGTGGTAGTTAGTAATTGTTTTCCTCGCGTGATAGAGGGGAAACGTGATACTTAATTTGCCAATGACGAGCAGAAAACCACAGACGCTGAGACAATTATTGGAGCAACGATTCGTATTATTTTGAAACCGTTGGACGAGTGCGACGAAAATTTGCAAAACATTTGTTGGACCCGCGATCATTTCACGCGTAAGATAAAATATAAGTTAGCGATTTTATATGTACGCGGCTGGAGGACTCTTGCTTCGGTCATCATTGCGCATCAGTCGTCGTATCTCTAAGATAGGTATCACCGAAGGTAACGCGAGAGGGGGAATGAGGAGGAGAGAAAGCTGAGAGGCGCATGGCGGGATGGGAGTGCGAGCCCTAACCAACCCGATCTAACCAGCAACTAGTAATTACTCGTAATAAATCATTATTCCGTCATTATTGTTTAATTATAATCAAAATCGCGACTTGAATATTGATTAAACCACTCATGCTGCACGCCGTGGAGGAGGGTCCGCGCGACGCGGGTCTTCCCGTTTCTTCCACGTTCGCGGAGAAGAATCATTAATTTACCGAGGGCGGCCGCATAGTATGCTGCGTCCCCTGTGCTATTCTGGGACTACCGTTCGAAGGTGAACGATCGTAACGTTGTGTACATGTCCGATGGGAAACGAGTGGCGCGAGTCGAAAAAAATATCTTTCATGATCGTCGACAAGAGATGGGAGTTACTAGTAATCGAGTCGGTAGTCGCTATGTTCACCGGAGTTATCGCTGCAACACTTGCGGTTGCCTGTCCGAACGAGCCCCGTGTGTCGCTTTCGTGTCGCCCTCGTCGAGATAAAATTCGCAATTGTACAGCTGAACCTGCTCTCTAAAACTTTGAGAGTGAATTGTTACTCTGAAGAATGAAATCTTATTCTTATAAAGATTAAAAATTGAGTGAAATCTCACTGTTAAAGATTGTGTGAAAATTGAATGAATTTAGAGAATGAAAACTATATCATATTAAATATCGGCCGTCATATGATTCGCAAAAGCTAAAGGAATATCATGAGAGGCGTCCAAAAATGCGATCCTCCATCACAGCAGGCTGTGATCGGGTTTGTAGGAGTGAAGCGAGCGGAAGCGTTGGAGGGAGAAGTGTCTTCCTTCATTGCCGTGCAGCAGTCGGGGAGAAAAGATATTCCCGTGCACGCGAAGAAAGGGAGCACGGAGAAAGGAGGACCGAGCTATCGACAGGAAACCTGAGATGAGACGGCGAGAGAAGGAAAGGAGAACGGGAGAGGCGCGTATAGATCCAATCAAGTATAGCCGCTCATAATTCTCTGTTGTAATTATTGCAGAGTCTCAGAGGGCCGCGTTCAGGCCAAAGCGATCCTCTTATTTTATTGATTAAATTGCTATTACGTTATATATACGCAAGGCAGTGCCTCTCCCTCCTTATCTCTCGCTTCCTTCTTGCCCTTCCCCCTCAAATTTACCCGTGACGTGTATGCCCCGCGCACACACGGTATATATGTTATATACACCGCCGTGTGATGCTATGGCTGATCCACGTTGAGAAACGACGCGGTAAAGAGGGAAATTCTCATAGAGGCAGAGGAAGGAGGAACCAGATAAATATGTCAAAACAACCTGAGCAACGAATCCCGATCCTCTCGGACTCAGAGAGAGCTCGTAAGAGAAATAAATCCCGCGAGGTTTTGTGTATAATCTTGCCCTATAAGGGAGAGAGACACGAAAGAAGGGCGGGAGGGAGGGAGGGAGGGAGGGAGAGGGAGAAGGAGAGGATCGGTGCGGCACGAAGGCTGTAGGTATTAATCGTTCTCACCTCGGAGGAGGTGCGCTTGGATTCCTCATCAGGGCCGATGCCTTTAGCATCTATCTTTCTCCAGTTGCATCTCCCGTTTCCTTGTATGGATCACGACTGCATTCGACAACGGGAAAAATCACAGGCGTCAAGAGAGACATTGCAGAAATTCGATATCTTGAGGACCTCGATCTTGCAGTCTATAATTATTCCGTCTTCCGTAGACCAACCAGCAAATTCTCTCTCTCTCTCTCTCTTTCTCTTCCGCTCTCTCTTTATTCGAGCACTTCTCCCTCCTCACGTTCTTGCCTCTCTGTTTGTTACTCGGCTGGTCGTAGAATTCTCCGAATGCGATGCAAAACACGTAATCCGATATGTCCTACTAGCGTAGAGATAGAGTCACTTATTTGCGGTTTCTAGACGACATCGCACATCTTCCTCTTGATGGCAAGATGAGACAAATCGACTCAGTGACGAGTTGTTCATAAAAAGATGCCTGGCGTCTGTGAATGAGATACTATGCCAAAGAAGTTTGTCGCGATGGCGAGAATGTCTGTCGTATTGACAGCGATCGATCTTATGTTTTGATAGTTTTCACAGTGCTTCTCGTTATACGTTGCCGAGGAAACGCACGATGCTACCGTTGAAAGGAAGCTTATTACGCAATAGTGGATCGCATAGGAATTATGAAAATTAGCATAACTGAGTGGCTAATAGTTATATTAATGCCCGTTTCTACCAACTAAGATTAACTTTAATCTTAGTTCAATTTCTTCTTCATCTTTTTCCGGCTCTGAGAACTGGAAAAAGACGAAGAGTTAGTTAAACCGTGATTAAAATTAAACTACATTGATAGAAATGGGTATAAATATATCAGAAAAATATGAAGCGCATTCGAACTGATGAACTTGAGATTGCGACGACTTTCCTGATTACATTATATATGTTTGGTAGCCAATGTGAGAAGTACGCTCGTCTTTATGTTCTTGTCGCACTTATACTCTTAATTAAATCTTATTTACTAGCCATGTTTTTTCCAAGCCGGTTCGTTAACGTTTGTGTCTATACAGCGGGAAAAATGCATCTGACTGTAACGGCATGTATACTTTTGGCGTGAATTTAATCTCGCGCTAATCTCAAATTAAAGCTATGATATACATTTTTCCCAGACCCCGACTAGACTTTACGACGCGACGAACGCGCATTTCAATCTCGCACGTCAGCCATGAGACTGTCTTTATCTTTCATCTACACCTGGTAGATATACCCAGCACGTTAATTAGCGACGAAATCTCACTCGTATATTTCGCGATCTTCACCGACCGATACTTTGCTTATACTAATCGGCTAAAGTGAGCTTATGAATTAGCTATTGCGTCCATTGCAATCAACTTTTAGAACTGGTGGAACCGGCCTCGTCGAGGCCTCGGGATAGAATCGGGGATTGGATATCCCTGGAATCTTTGCTCGCGGAGCCGCTCGGAAAAATAGCATATACACTACGCGGTAAATCGCAGACTCTCGAAGAGTATCCCCGAAGAGGCCTCCACGCTTCCCCTACGCGCGATAATGACACGGGGCGGTGCCGCGCGTCGTAAAGTATCGCCGCGCGAAATTTATGGGGGTAAGGTGGATGCATCTCTTCTTTCTCTTTCTCTCTCTCATACTTTCTCGCGGATTGACCGCGTCTTGGTGTTCTCGTCTACGACGAATGGCAACCTAGAGGAACTTGAGGTTAGAGTTGTAGCCAGGTGATTGTCCTTGTTGATTCGTTTGCGGAAAATTCCACGTAGGCCAGTAACCTGTCATGATCGCTGAATCAGTTTACTCCCCTTCCCCCATGTTTGCAATATTCGAAGTAAAGTCTGGCTAGGGTGACAGATGACATGTACATCTTCTATTACTGCTTTGCATTCAATAAATTGATGATAAAAATTTATAATCCTCCTATTTCATTGACGCACACAATTTGTTGTACAGTTATTTGCTAATACATATAATTTTGTTCTATTTTATCTTTTATGACATTACAAAAATAACTGCTACTTTACCTTTCATAACATTAGAAATAACTGTGCTATTTTCGCTTCACTTGACCGGAAGACGGAGCTGATTTACATGAACTTGACGAGACATCATCAACATTTATATGCAGAATTACGAGAATTACGTAGACCTGTCTCGAGACAGGAAAAGTGAATATCAGCAGCGCAAGTTCTCGCTACTACCGCATAGTAATCAAGTCGTTATAACACCAAAAGGGTATACATTATGCACCGCCTGCATCATGGCGAAAGAACTTCCAGACATTTAAGATTGGTATTCCTTGTGGTATTCATTTGGTTCGCGTTGCGTGAACGAGCTCTACCTTTCCACTGTTCTCTCGGTTTGATCCATCAGCGGTATCGGTTGTAATGAGTAGTAGGTAGGCGCGTTTTGCGTGGCAAAATAAAATATACTTATCGATGCATACGCTTGTGTACCATTATACGCGAAAATCTTTCCTTTGAATGAAAGATACTTGCAACGCAGAGAAGAGATGGCGAAGATGGGTCCCACTGCTATCGAGCCAAAACGGAGCAATTTTTGATCGGGTCGGTGGCCGCAGAGATACGGATAATACGTTCGGCCTTCTTATTTTTGTGGAAGAGTTTACCCACGATCAACACCGAAAATGGAGGAGGACTTGAGGAATTGAGGGGCAGTCCTCGTAAACGGCTCCGTGCTCCACATAATAACGCTGATACGAGCGTGCGCGGGCGCGCCGCGCTTATAATTCGATAGGAACAAGGGTAAGGCAAGAGGTAAGGGATGGTAAGGGGGCGGCCAGAAGTTTGACTTGACCGCGGAACACCGATGGCGAAGGGAATAGCGGAGGAAAGTGGACAAGAGAGACTGCGGCAGGGTGAGGACGCACACACGTGTGTATGCGATCGAAGAGGCCTCCGTTCGCATAATACCCGCGTCTGTATACCGATCGGGGGCCCGGGCTAATCAGACGGACATAATTGATCTCACTTGTGATCTTGAGATTCGAAAGATCACGGACGGAGAGAGGCTCGAACCAATAATTATTGTTAATATCGGCCGCCCCGTGTCCCGCTTCCTCGCCGCCATCGCGCTCCTGCGGCTCTCCCCCTCATCCTGGCCAGCTATATATCCCTAACCCGGCGACGATGCAGCCAACAACTTCGGCCTCCGTTCTACCTTCCACCCTTCCTCTCCCCCCCCTCCCTCCCCCTCTCTTCCCTCGGTCCCTCTTTTCCGATATATATGTGTCTTCCTTCTCTCCCTCCATCCTTCGCTCCCTGCCCTCCTTCCTCCAGCCCGCTCTTTCCATCTTCGGATATCTCTTGCCGGTATACGTCCTGTGTCCAGAGCTTTTATTTATATTAATTTCGCGGGCTTTTTGCTTTTCGGTGGTTTCGGGGCTCCGGAGGAAATATAAAATAATAATGATAATAATGAGCCATTTTGCGCGTAATAATACGGTAGGAGCCGGGATACGCCGTGGAAGCCGCGCGATCCGCCGGGCTAATAATGTTGGACGCGCCATGGCTCGGCTATATTGCGGTGCAGCGCGGACCCACGTAGTTTTCTTCGTCCGCATACTCTGCTCTTCCCTCTCTATCTTTCCTATTTGCAGTCCATCTCCATTTAACGGCACTTTCTTCTTTCATCCCCGCGTTCGTCTCCGACCTCCGTATGCTCTACGTTTTATATTTTTCTATATTTATAGAATTCCCTCTATTGGTATTTCTTATAGATTGTTAATGAAAAGATCATTATCGATTAGACACAGCGAAATACCGTGCCGAGTTTTCATCCGGGCCATCAGCCAGCTGCGGTCAAACGTAAATCGCAGCTCGCAAATTATCTATTTTCCGAATTCAGTGGTGCGACAAGCATAACAGAAATATCGTAAATAATCAATGATTCGACATTCAAATGTACACATACACACATTACACCCACACAGATCGATGTCGTAATCGTCGATGTAGAACTTGGTGGATACTCCGCCTCCCGCCGAGCGCACCACACGGCCTTTATAGGATAAAGGATTTTATGGCGTGGAATGGGATTTGGGTACACTTAGCGGTTATAAAGCGGCGAAGGTGCAAAGAGCCATTCGCAGCCACCCTCCACTTCGGATCGGCGTCTTTTATCCCAAGGGAATCCACGTTAGGAGGGCCATGAAGCTTTTACAAGACCGCTTCGCCCTGTTACATCGCCGAGGGTGTCCTTCCCAGCTTCTGAACAATGTCGTCCATTTTTCTCACAGTTGTAAGTAAATAAACGTGTTGGAAATTTGATGTCTGACGGTATGTTCTGAATTTAGTCTTAATTAAGATTAAATTAGTGTTTAAAAAAGGACCGTGTAAAATCTTTCCTTCTTATTTCTTGATTCTTTCATGTTAACCTATTATTTAGATAAATTTACGCGAGTTCGTCGATATAAGAAATAGTAATTATTACTTGATTTCTCAATTAGTTTCAAATAGAATAATCGTGTTACGCGTGTCGGAAGAGTCCCAGTTATGTGCAAGCGAGTTACGGCGCGGATCGTATTATAACGCCGTCGTAAACCGTTCCGTGAGTTCATTTGGCATGTCCGGCAAAAGCTCGTATTTACCAGATACGGGATCTCGTGCACGAAACAATAAGCGAATCCTCGGCATTGAACCGGCACGGCCGAGCGGGACCGGCACGCCGACCGACCGCGAGAAGGAGGATACGAGGTAGGGAGAGGAATAAGAAGAAAAGAAGAGGCGGGGGGGGGGGGGGAACGACGTTCTCGGTCTTGTTCGGCTCTTCGACGTAGGGCGCGAGAGAGTGCCTTGTACCTCACACCCAATCAACTTAGATCCGCGGTTCCAGATAAGATTCTCTCTCTCTCTCTCTCTCTCTCCCTTTTCCTTCCATCTTTCACCATTGAACGGCGCGCAACCACACTGTATACATACACATACATGTACGCCATCAACAGTTAACCGGTGGTGATGGTACTCGCGGGGGCGGCCTGCGAATACTAAGTCACCAGTCACAAAATACATCGAGAGCTTCCCCATCGGCGGCGTTCCATCGTATCGCCTTCGTTCCTCGCCCTCTTCTCTTTCTTCTCCCCTCGTCGCACCGCGAGAACTGACCCCGTCCTCTTCCTTGGCGTGCATGCACCCGGGTAACGAGCTTTCATTAGCGACGCTGTAGGCTAATGAGCCGTGTTAGAGTCGCTCCGTGAACGGCTTCGTACACTGAGATATTCGACGTTCCAACTTCGTTGTTGCTGCTCCCGGTTGCTGCGCGCTGCCGTTGGCTAACTCATTGTCCGAACTTTACACAGTTCGCTTTTGGCGATTACTTCGGACAAATTATTAAAAAAAAAAGAAGGAAATGAATTGAAAAAAAAAGTGCGTCGTCAAGATAAAAGAATTGGTCTCGTTTCTTGCTCTCATATTGCTTATAATCGTATTGCGTCGTCGGCACAGCGGTAACTATTAGCCTCTAGCATTATTTCGTTCCCATCAATTCTCCCCCAACGAAAACATCTCCGTCCGGTAACACGGCGAAGTCGCCGGCTGCGATTATCGAGGGGTCAAATCGCGCGACATTGGACGTCGATGATGTTAAATTGAATTAAATTCAGAGGAGGGCATGCGCGCGACCCTTTCCCTGCGGTCCTCCAACCCTCCAAGCCACACCGGCAACTCACGCAAATATGTGAGTACAAAGGCCTGTATACGCGCGCATATATACGCATATATAAACATATACACGCACGCATATTAAACATCTGACGCAGACTGAGGCGTTCGGTGACAAGGCGACAGGGACGGCGAGAGGTGAGAGAAAGAGACAGACGACGGTAAAAAGGAACACCGGGAGGAGAGCAGGTCGACGCAGCGAGCATTTTATGGCGTATATGCGACATGAGCAGGGATATTGAAAAGTTTGATTGCTCGCTGGTTTAATTCGCCGTGTATTCGAGTCTTGTGGCAGCGAAACGGGACTTCCTGCACCCATGCCCATGGGTCCTACTGCTCCCTTCTCCCTTTCCCGACGATCGGACTCCGCCCGTTCCTCACGCCACTCTCGCGGAAATTGATTTTGCGGTTGTACACCGTACAGAGATCGCGGCTTGATCCGACTATACTCCGCCAGATCTTGAGAACCGCACGCCGAATTCAAATGATTTGTACCTCTCGGAAGGATTGTTTGAGAGATTCACGTAATGGACTTATTAAATATCGAAAACATTTTATATATAATAGAGGCAATCAATATTTTAATTAAAAGTCTAATACAGTGGGAACACCCTGGTGATGTTAAATTTAACACATTTTTATGTATTACAAAAATTATGGGTTCACTCGAATTTACGATTAACATAACATGAATATGTTATAGAAAATATATAACACAAATATTATTTAAGAAGACAAAAAAGCAAATATACTAGTGCAATTTAAACAAATCATGGAAGTATATCTTTTTAAGTAAAACTAACGTTTATGATATGTTGAATCAACACATATTTTATTCATTCATCTTAGAATTTACGTTATTAAACACTTAGTTTTAATAATGTTTAATAATAAGTTTTAAATATTTAGTTTGCGAATTTTTATTACTTTTTTGACTGTTATTACCTTTAATATCACACAATTGTTGTTATTAAACACATTATTTTTATGCTATTTGTTCACTTATTCATAAATTATGTTACTTTAACAGTAGGGAATTCTGAATATTAATTTAACACGAACTATTTAAATAACCACATTATGTTAAATTAACACTGAAATATGCTAAAAAATTTAGTATAAAATTTTAACGACTCGAGTGAATCGTTTCTAACACAAATATAAAATGTTTTATTACTGTGAAATATTTTGCATCGGTATATAGCGGAAACTATATTTTATGAGTAACATATTGAAATTTTTTGTATGGCTATTAATATGAAATTTACTGCGGTACGATATTTTCAACCACGATAAAAGGAAAGCGTAGAAAACGCTCATGCATGTGTGATTACTCGATAGAAACGATAGTCGCCTAACAGCCGCGTTTAAGAGTTTTAGCGTCGTATTGAATCGTATTTATTACCCGGATTATCTTCTTTGCGTCTCAACTCTGGCACGACGTTTTCTCTCGTTTCCTTTTGTTTGCCAGTCGTTTTACATTATATGACGACGGCTAACGGCGTTGGGTCGACGTCGTCGCCAGGATTACGCCGCAGAAAGTATCGGTATGATTGGAGCGTAACATTTCCGCGTCCTGCGAAGAAATCGTCGACGACGACGACGACGACGATGCGAGCAATGATCGCCGCGCGATCATTAAGTCGTCTTCATTAAACTGGCTCGCAAAGCAATTTCGCTTGTACTTTAATCTCCTTTTACCTTCCGTTTCTTGAACAATTTTCCATTAATCGCGTCGTTTCCTCTGTTTTACAGGTAAGTCGCCAATACTGGACAGGAGAGAGAGAGAGAGGGAGAGAGAGCTGTACCCGGGGATACATGCGGTGGGGTAAGTTTAGAGATAGAGGCGCGGTGCGAGGGGAAATAGTAGAACCAAGCGAGCGATTAGCGTGGAATCGCGAGATAAGGTGGAGTCGCGATTCCAACCGATCCCATCGTCGTACTCCGTGCCTTGCGGGTATGCTCTCGGTATGGGAGCGCTGGTATTTATGCTAATTACTGTCAACGTTAATTAGTGTCGGTGCCCTCGCAGCACTGCGGTTCCGCGATTAGCTTCGCGAACGGAGCGTCGGGATTAGGCATAGAGAGAAAGACTATAGCTGCGTTGGAGAATCTCACGGACAAAGGGAGAAATGAAACGGACGGAAAAATAATTCGCGGCAAGAGATCGTGATCGAATTCCAGCAGTCGTGGGGAAGGAGAGAGGTCTACACTTTAACCGCGTCCACCATGATTCAGGTTTCGTTCCGAGCCTCGATATAGCATTGTAATCGCCGTGAGCTCCGGAGCGTTTTAATGAGGGCGCGCCGTCCGCGTTCGCGAGAACGACCAGGCCTAATTTCCTACGTGGAATTACGTGACAAGCGGACGGAACACGATTGAAGGTGAGCATTAGACGCGCAGGGAAGTCACGGTCGTGTCACACGACAATTTCACCGGGATTCGCAAAAAGGCGTCGTTAGCACGAAATTGTCGGAAACAGGAACGCTAATGAATGGACGCGTACAACGAAGATTGGTAGTCTTGTATCCGTTCTCCGATGCGTGCACGCCATTTGTTAATTTCTTGGCCCGATTTCCATTTTTTATTCCGTCGTGTTATTTCGGTCTTACACTAATTCGCCAATGATTAAAATGGCCTCTTTGTGTTCGCGTTTATATCGGCGGCACATTTTCTTGCGTTTCTATTATACCTTACGTTAAAGTAGATAAGCAACGTACCAAGCAAATTACATGTCCAATTTCCGCATTCTGCATTTCCAATTTACTTTCGCTGACTGTTCATAATAAGCTGAGACGTACCCTCATCAATATATCTTCATTTTCCTCATGGTGCAAATACAGAAATCGCAGGCTGGCATAAAGTATTTAAGATAATTGGATATTAGTCCTAATGACGCAGATATTAACGATCTGTGCGAGAATGGCATAGAAAATAAGAAAAGATGCGAATATTGAAATGCCTATCATTATTGTTTAGGATGATATACAGATGCGAATCACTGGCAATCGTCGAATTTGTTAAAGTACTATTTATAACGGCGAACAAAAATTACCGCGATTATTATCATTCAATTATCCTCTGCACTTGGGGCTTATATTTTTCACTTCAGGAAAAATATAACCTTCCAACGAGTTCAACGAGGAAGTTAGGAATATCTTCTTCACCTTGCTAATTTATACATTGTCACGTTGAGCACGATTCCTTTGCGAATGTCATTGACCGGCTGCGAGAGGCATCTCCTCCTCACCTAAAATTAATTTTAGATAGACGCATAATGAAGTATATATTCGAATTCACGTACATTGGATAATACGTTATCGAGCGGTAATGGACAAGTACTTTTTTTTTCAATTTTTTTACATCGTGTTCACGATTTGTTACGCAAAACATATCATCACTTACCATTATCATTTGCATATTCGAGATTTCATTTACATAAATCGATATTTCCCCAACACGTATGTACATTTGTATGTTTCATAAAAGAAACCGCGACCATTTTTCTCACGAGCATGGTAGTATCTCACGTCCGTAACTCAGAGAAGATTCTCGGACCTGTGTATATGCCCGTGTATACTCGTTATCGTGTGCGTGACACGTGCTCAAGATAAAGTCGTATTCCCGCTCGTTCGCGAGCTGACACGAGAGAGGAGATCGGCGCGACCATCCTCTCGCACTCTTCGTTCGCTCATCGTCGACGTGCGGGTGCATTGCGCGTACGCATCCGGAAACGTCCCTCGTGACAGTATAAGTATGACGAGCTTTTTATCTTGGCAAGCTACTTACTGGGTGAGAAGAGCGAGGAAATCGCTGCTGCTAGAAACATCCTAGATCTGCGAGTAAGCGGATAGATCTACACTTGCATATGTAGATCTCCAAGTAAGATTAAGATGGATACCGTTTACACAACTTTTGGGTAGATTTTTTTAGGACCTGCAAGATAGAATGAGAGAGATAGACGGAATGGGATATCTCATTCTATCTTAAGCAGGTCTTGCAGAAAAATATGACGGACTAAACATACCGGATCCAATCTCTTACTTGAAGATCTCTATATGTATCTACGTACGTGCCTACTTGCGCGCACAGATGGGGAGGGTACTGGAAAGACAACTGAAGAAAAAGACAGAAAGAGTGAGAGAGAGAGAGAGAGAGAGAGAGAGAGAGAGGGGGTGGGAGAGTTAGGAAACCACGACGGACAGTTTATGATGCGGCGCGACTCGAGTCAAACGCGCCGCTGCGTCGCTTCACGTCCTCTTCCCTCCATTCAGTTGAACGGGACGATTGCGACTATCTGCGTCTCTACGTTTGCGCAGAATCATCGGCTGAAAGGAACAACTGGTAGAGAGGCTCGGAAAAAGACCGCCGGACAGTTCGATGGGACCACCGTGGATATATCTCTCGTTCGCCGCCACCGTGGAAATCTCGCGCTCTTCACCGGGACCGGAGCGAAGTTACCGCGATTCCCGCTAAATTCGTCGGGGCTTTGAGCTCGGCACGATGAGATACGCGCGATTGGCTTGTGTGGGAAAACCTTTCCTAGCTTCAAGAGTCGGAGCGCCTTCCAACTGTTCATAGACTCGCGGAACGTGTAGAGGCTGTCGACCTTTTTTTATTTTCCTCATGAGAGATTACCGAAAAAAAAAAAACATTTTTTTATATATTAAAGATAATAAAAAAATTATAATAAATGTTTGAAAGAGAAAAGCAGGATACATAAAGAAGAAAAACATCAAAGTACTGATAGATTATACCGGTCGTGGACGATAAATTTTGTCAATTAATCCGACGTGATGTCAAATGAGAATACTAATTAATCGAAACATGCATTAATGATCTTAGTTCACGGTTGGTGTCCAGTCACCATCGGACGATTCGTTACGCAGAAGGCGCGAATCGGTTCAATAACGTATATTTGTAAATTCAAAGGAATTAACTGACAGAACTTATTACCGCGCGCGCCTTATCCTTTATATCGGCCGATTACCCGCCTATCTCATTAAAGCGAGATCGTGCGCCGCGCGCGTTTCGCCCAGCACGCCGAACAGAAATCGTCGATTTGGTATCTTCGTTGAAATTAATGTTACGGTAACGCTATACCGTTAGTCGTGGAATAACGCGTCTAACGCGCGTTCCTTACCGAGGGAAGGAATCAGAGAACCGCATGAGCACCTTAATAGCGGACACGTCAAACAAGCGAACAACGGAGATCGTTATAACAGTGAGTGACGTGACTATTGCACACGTACTCGTGATAGCACGGGCGATTTTCCGCGTCAACCCCCCGTTGACGCCCGCCGCCGATCGAAGGCGCGGCGAGAGCGAGACGGCGAGATAAATTACGCGGAGATTGCCAACTAAATTAGCACCGCCCCGAGAGATATTTATATGGAATCGGATATATGGCGTGTTGGCGGCCGAGCGAGCCACCGCGCGCGCGAGAGGCCGCAATCTATTTCGTCGACCGATTTATGACGTCTCACTTATATGGCGCGCCGACGAAATGCCCGCGACCGTGCGGCAATTACGCTCGCGATAAGTTTCGTTCTGGAGAGAATTCCCGTTCTATCGGTCCGATCTATTGAAATTCGACGAATTCTGTATACGTCGACGTTTCGTAAATCGCCAACTAAAACGTCGTCTCACCTCCACAACGCTTTTTCATCTACGCATAACGGCTTTGCACTGAAAGTAAAGATTGGCTGCTGTATAGTAATTTAGATGATAAAATATGGCATAGTATTTTTAATTGGCTGTCGCAACCAATTAAAATTGCCACATTCAACCTACTCTAAAACTCGTAGAGTGAAATCTCGCTCTTGAAGATTGAAAATTGAGCCAGTCTTGGAATTTTGACTTTTCAGTGCGAGATGCGACTCCAAAAAATTTGGAGGCTAAATAAAAGTTATCCAAAAATTGGAGCTTTTGGTACATGACGCGTCAAACAAAATTATTTTCAGATCTGTATGTAACAAAATTTTTAGATTCTTCAGAGCAAAATCGTTCTTTCCATGCACGTCTTGTTCAAATATTTCAAGTTTCTCTTCTTTCCGTCTCGTTCCGACAAAAAAAGAAAAAGAAATCAGAGAGATACAAAAGACAGATTCTGCGCCATTAATTACCGCGATCGGCTTGGACGCGAGCCAAAAAGTATCCGATTACAGAGTATACCACGTGTGAGAGAGGGGAGAACGAAAGGAAAAAGGTGGACGTATCTACCTTGTGTGCCACAGTCCCGCGGAGCTCAGATAAATTCGTCGTTCCGTCGTGTTGCGGACAGCACCGGCCGGCTCGGATTTACGAAGTTCGGCGATTCAACGGCGGTGCAAGGCGTGGTGATGCATTGCACGGATGAGCTTACCATGGGTGTGTGATAGGGTGACGAAGAACGAAAATATTGTTGTTCACATAGACGATTTTATTGAGATACCGCGTGGGAAAAAGCTAACACATTTCTGAATTTATAGCTGAATATGTTCTTTGGAATTTACTATAAGAAAGTGAAAATTGTGCTAATTTTGGAAAAGAGTGGCTGACGAGTGAGCTTTTATTATTCAGAGAAATTTATTCTAGAAGCTTCAGAGAGAGTAGTTTGTAATATACAAATTTTTATGTTTACAATGTCGAGTACGTTTATACACTTCTCTACATATATACAACATATATAACGCAGATCTAATTTGAAAAGATTATACACTACGTTACCCGTGGAGTAAGGAAATCTGCTCATTATCAAGCTCTGAAAGTTCAGTCCAAAATGTTGTAAACAAGGCTTCCTCCAATAAGAGAAAAAGAGCGACGGACAGTGCGACATACGCATACACACAAATGTAAAAGAACGAGCGAAAGCGCACTGAACAAATGAGCGTAAATAACCGCCTACGCCCAGCCGCGACGCGTTCGACACCTTCCTCTACGCGAGCCCGGGTTCGGGCACCGCGCCCGATGCCATTATTTCATTAATTAGTGTCACTCGCGCTTACCCGCGGACATACGAACACGAGAACTTCTGCGTGCGGGCCGTGTTACCGCCACCCGCTTTGTTCGTCTCCACCATAAACCTTCCTCGGCATCCCTTCTCGAGAGTCTTACCGTTTCTCTGCTTTCTCCGGTGTACTCGTATTTTCCTCTCTTTCTCTCGCACACGCGTTCCAGGATCCGTTTCCTTTCCGCGCTCCGTGGTCGTTTTCGCCTATCGGTACGGCCGATGCAAACATTAGACTTAGAACGTGACGACGAGGCATTCGAGAGAGAGAGTCCAGTTACTAACTTAATAGCCGCATAAGATCTTCTAGTTTGCGCGATCAGGACCGTTGTTCCATTTCAATAATATTTTAATGCGCTCCACCGGGATTCTCGTCTCGTAGGGATATCATCGGGTAACAACTTGCCGCGAGCACGAATCTGTCCTATACGAACGAGTTTTACGTTGTCGCGTTCTTATCGCGGTCGCATTCCTGCATTGCAAACAAGAATTTTATGAATATTGATTTTGAATATATCGTATATCGGCCACACCTATCAATTAGTCACTAGACGGTGCCGAAACGTTCACTCAATCTGTCTGCGAAAGTCTGAGAAATTTATAATAGGCATCACGAGGGTAATACTATAACACGACGGAACGACCTTGGGTCAACTTGGAGAACAAACATGTTCTCCAGCACGTTACATGTCCAGCGCGTTGCACACTAATATACAAAGAGCGGCGTCACAGCGGCGGGTGGCGTCGAAATTCGACGACAAACAAAAACCACCAATTACGCGTGTTATTACCGGTTATACGCCTGACTTATTCATGCGCGCGCTCCGGGGGCCGCGGGGGCCAGGGATACCGCCTGATTTCCTGTCGGCCCAACAGCGAGCGTGTCAGCCGCTTACCGACAGGATTTAATAACAGGTGCCGCGAGTACAGTGTGCAAATTTATAAGTCCGGCCGTACTATCGCGGCCGATTATCCTTTCTATACCTACGTATTAATGAAGTATTTCTGCCGGCAATTATCGGTTACGGCACCGCAATTACGGCCGAGAGCGGCAACTTCTGCTTGACGTTAAAGGGCGGTGTATATCCGAGGTAAATCCGGGAGTACGGTATCTGCTCGCGACATTTCTCACGGAGGATCCGAAAACTCCTTCGACTTCCTTCGAAACTTCCTCGCTCGGGGTGTACCAGGGTGCAGGCACAGACTTCTCTGTCCTAAACTTCTTCTTGTCAAAGTTATCTGCAAGAGCATATAGGAAGAACGATTTTTCCTCGAGTATTGGAAAAACTTAGCTAAATACAGACATAAAAATCATTTTGTTAAATTAAAATATTAAGCATAATGCTATACGAAACATTTTTGATGTTCTATACTCTATAGGTTTGAGCATCCATTGTTATTTTGATGGTCCATTAGAATTATTTTCAGATATCTCTAGCTAAATTTTTAGATGCATCAGCATCTAACCGTTCTTATATGTACTGTAATATATGCGTGACATAAAGGAGACACGATGATGCGGCCGATGTAACAGCATGTATTTAATGTAAAATGGTGTACGTAACGTATACATGCATTGGTATCCCTCTTGCTTCACTAACACATGAATTCTGTACGTGCTTTTCGGAGTCCGCATGTATTCGAGAGACAAGTTAGCAGTCTAGTACATATTACAGAAGTCTGTGTAGTTTTGCATTTCACGTAAAGCTGGAATCGTATTGTGTTGGTTAACTTTTGCCTTATCCCTCCACAAGTGTCAGAAAGCAACTTGTACGATTATACACATATATAAGTTAGATACCGCGATTAATATTGTTCTTCGTTACAATTTGAATTGCTCTTGAAAGTAGCCACGGTATAGTCTCTGACCGTCGCCCTTTTTTTTTTTTAAATTTATTTTTTTACAAACAGTTCATTTGACGATAATCGGTTCGCTCGTTCGTACATGCTGCCACACGCATTACCAACACCCTCGAACGGATTAATGCGCGTCGACGTACGACAGAGCAGTCAAATCGATTTCCGCTTATTGAGCGCGCTCACCTTACGCATATCATTATTGCGCGCGCCAGCCTCACGTACCACGGTTTTACGGTTCTGAGTCGTGCAAATACGCGCCGTACGTACTGTTTATCGGCATACAAGCTTATAGTGCTTATACGGCCGTTAAATTGTACTTGGGAAAGAAGATTGACAAAGGTACGATTTATAAATGAAAAAAGTTCAATAAGCGAATTATACAATAGAAAAAATAAAGCTGTGAAAAGAATTTTTGGACTTTGTTTCTCATAGAAATTACGCCTTTTACTCTTTCAGGGTCTCCACTTTCGATCGATAAAAATTGAATCGTTTCCTTTTTTTATAACGTAAACGTGTGCGTAAAATTTCACACGTGAACGCTAATAAAGATCGCCATTTAATTTTATTTGCGGTGGCAATGAGCGAGAAAAACGATAACGCGGTTCAGTCCGTATTTCCAGAGGTCACAATTTGTTTTAATAGTTCCCATACGTCGGCCTGTCGCGTTATCGAGAAGTGAAATGTAATCGCACGGTGCGTGTGCGTGTACGTATCGTATATACGACAGTAATATAAACACGCCACATGGCTGAGAGACGGGCCTAGAAAGTGTGGAAGCGCATGGTGGTACGTAGTACTCTCCGCCTTGTGCGGGAGAACCAATTGGTAACCGGCTGCACTTCGTAACGCAACACTTCTGCCGCTGGCCGCGGGGCAGCAGGCCTCCTTTCATTACAATTCGTCGTGGTTTTCATCTCGCACGGCGTACTTTTGAGCACGCGGCGACTTCCCCGCGCGCGCGGCGACCTGCGTATATCGATCTCCCCGAGACGAGGATGTCTAAGGTCAAGTGGAGTGACCTGTGGATCAACGAGACTATACGTTTGCATGTATAATAAAGAAAGAATGTGTGTGAACGTAGATTTCTGAATGAACCTATAATGGCCTTTATTTATTTATTTTTTCATTTAAATATTGTTGAGCTGTTCTGTTAAATCTCCACTTTTATTGGCAATTTATTATAAATTTTAATTCTTCCGTCAACAACAGAAGTCTTTAAAATTAGAAAATTTGTTGTCCGAATTATATAGGTATAAAAGTCTGAAAAATTCTAATGTACTTGTCAAAGGATCAATTAATTTTTTACCGATTTTCTGTTGTTAAAGTCAGTATAAAAGTATCTTTAAATACTCCAGTTGTCTCGGCGGTGGGTTTAGAATTTGATTCACATAACAGTCATGAAATTATGTATATTATAGATACGTAAGATAAGAGTTGAACGGTGGCTTGAGAGAGGAAAGTCAAAAGACGAGCGGCAGTATAAGATAATGCATTGGCGACTACAATGCAGGCTCACGATCAAAGTTAAAAACGAGTCTTCTGCCGTGCCACGTCAAGCGGTCGCGATCTACGATATCGCAATTTACATTCGGTCATCGATTTTAAGTCGCGCGATAAGACAGGATTCGGGTCCGTGATCTTTGGTCGGATCACTTGTGCCGCCCATTAATCAGTTAAGAAAAATGACAATTGCATTCGGGCATTATCTGAAGGCCGCGAATATATCAACGTAACGCGAAATCTCTGTAACTCACCGTTCGGCTGCTTCTCGCGATGGTAAAAGGAGGAGATATCGCAGGCGATCATTAATAAGGCAATAAATTCGGGAGGCTTATTATCTCACTAATAGTATCTCATGAGGACACGCACAATCCACGATGTACGCGATAACTAAATGGCTTACCGGCTGGAATTACACGATCAAACCGTGTTCAATTCGCGCGCATAGAGCACCACGATCGTATATATTTTCTATTTACGATTCAGGAAATATGGTTATTTCCAGCATCAGAGAGCGCGATGAATCCGCCCGCCGTTCACTCGCCCTCGCACCGATCGCCCATCGAACGAAATTGAACGGGATCGAAAAACCTGCCCTTTCCTCGCGAATTTCTGACCCGGGCTAATGCACGTCAAGAGACAACCCGAGATTGAATCACGCTCGTTATTTTGGACCGAATGAAAAAGCCCTCGTTTCGAGATTACGAGCGTTCGATGGAGCGCGAGAGAAGGGGAGAGCATCTCGTTGCCTGCGAAAGAAAAGGAAAGAGAGAGAGAGACAGCGAGAGGAAGAGAGAGGGAGATAGTCCTTTATACTTTCACGCTTTAACGCGATCGTTCGGGAGTTAATTACCGAGCCCGGTCATCGTACGCCGCTCCGGCCGCTTGCTTGACCGTTCCTCTCTGCCCTTCGGGATGAATTTCGTGTGTGCGTACGGGATCTCGAGGGCCTGAAAGGGAATGAAAAGGGATCGCTGAGGTGCGGCGAGCTCTCTCGCGAAATCGTGAGGCGCGTTTGGTATGGGCGCGATCGTTCCACGTGCCCACGTTATCGCCGTCGTAAAGTCCGTTATTACGGCGATTTTCCTGGCGTCAGAATGTCCAGTGTTAAATATAGAGTCATTATAAACTAGCCGATCTAATCTATAAGAATGATCCCCCACAAGAGGGGGACGATTAAAATTCACAAAATTATCAAGGCGGCCTGTCAAAAGTCAATTACAATAAAATCTTTATCTCATTTTACATCACTTAAATGGATGCATCCCGCGTGGAGTAGAAATAAATCTTCCCGCTCGTATCGCATAATTATTTCAGGTTTCCTTTAATACACTACATTATTATATCTGCAGCATGACTCTCGCGTAGATATCTTCGTTATTGCTGCTTTCCAGGCGCTAGATGAACGCGGAAGAAAATTAAATGCGACGTTGTCCTGTTGTATTAACGGCATATTAATTACCTTCGTAATGCTCGCGTATCGTCGTCCTGTTCTTGCCACAATAATCCGCTAGGATTCTCTATCTGTGCCAGGGTAATCGTGAGACTTTGAATTACGGCTTGACCGATACCGGCACGACGCTGCGGCGGAAGAGCTTCGTATATTATCTTCCTTGAATTTAATCGATCTTGTTCTTACTCTGCCAGGAGATCCCTTTCGCGCCCGCACATAAATAACCAGCAATAATTGCCGCGCGCTGAACCAATAATAATTTTCTGCTAAGCTACGCGGCACGTAATTCGATACGTTCTATTTTACGTCAAGCATGGTTAAGAATTAACTAAGACTTAATTATCATCACAAATAACGCGTAAAAATACGCTTTGACCTCCTCTCCAAATAATGTCGCATCATCATATCTTCTTTCTATTTTAGTATTTGCTTTTAGTTTTAATCGCCGTGTGCATTAAATCCTCTATCATTAAGTTATCTTAGATCTGATCTCATGGTTTAGGAACTCTCGCATAAGATTGATAAGTATAGGTTATATAATTTAAACGTATTTTTTAAATGGACTGTGTTGTTTTATTAACTTCATTGATACTTGGAAGGGTTAAAGAACCGTGGCTGACTGTTTATAACTTCAGACAGTGCTACGTTCTTTTCTGGGCCACCCAAGTTTGCCCCGCGCAATATTACAAAGATTAATCAACGTGTCCAAGCATTAAATTCTTTTCTTCTGTTTGGTTCTTTGGAAGAGGAAGTGCAATAAGCTACGATAATAATGTCAACAATTCCTATAAATCATTTTGCATTTGTACACCTAAAAGAAATATTATTGAACGCTTTAATAGGATCTTAATATTTCAACGTGCGATCATTGATATGGTGTGAAAAAAAAAATATTAATTTACATTAGCGTATCATTGAGAGAAATATGTCCAAGTATTGCGAAGCAAATGTTACTTACGATGCGACGTCTTCTTTGATTATTTATTGGTAAGAAAAAATTCGATTGTGATGATGAAGTACACATTTTTGTAAAATATATGTCTCATTAATTGCAAAGAAAATAAAATAGATGGCTGGGAATAAAATTTTATGTCGCCGTATTTCAATAAAGATTTATTTCGGTAAAATGAATATATCTCTTACGAATAAATTTTTAAGTATTTCTTTCCCCAATTTTCTGTATAAAATAAGAATAACAATCTTTTATCTGCGTTCTGTGCCGAGATGTATATGTATAGTATATAACATCATTGGAATTATTAAAAATTCTTGCATTTTATATGCATTATCCAAAGCAAGATAAGCTAGAGGAACAACTTTCTTCAGACCTTCAATATCTCTTACCTTCAGAAGATTATTCAAAATCCCTCGCAGCGCGCGATACGCAATCCTTATTTACGCGCCTCTTCGGCGTTAAATCAAGTGATTACCGACGAACGTTCTATAATGGCGATCTAACACGACCATCGGCCCGATTTCAGTGTAACGCATTTAGATCCTCTCAGCTTACCTAACTTTCCAATGATCTCTTTCTTCCCGCGAGGTTGGACTGGGATTGTTCGAGGTATATGGTTACCCAATGTGTCGGTCGTGCTACCATAATTTCCCGATTTCCAAATTGCCTCATGGCCATATCCCGATGTTGCCTCAGCCACCTACACTGTTCACGGGTCGAAGGTGGATGTGCCATGTCTAATCGTAATGTGTAAGGAAGAGGGACGCGCCATGGATGCTCGAGGGGACTCGCACATGTATACGTGTCGGTCATTTAATTTATGTCTGTGTATCGGTGTTCGCTCAGGACTATTTTTCGTTTCTCGTACTCGTGGTATTTAATCGAATAAGGGAAAGGGCGAGAAATCTGAGAGAAAGTTTATCAAGCGATTCATTTCGTCGATGAATGTAATTTAATAAAGGCGTTCCGTTCCCTCGTCCATTTTCTCATTCTCATCGTGATCATCGATTCTTACGCTATACAAAGAGCGCGAGAAGAAAGATTTTCGTATTTATGCTTGTAAATTTAGGTCACCAATTAATATCACACGTAACAACGTTCGATACTCACCAAATTCATAAGATTCTATACATATCACAAGACTTTATTCCCTTCTAATATCCTCTATATAGAAAGACTCCCTGGTGTTTACTATTGCACGGATATTGTTGTACGCCAGCATTTATTAAATCGACATTCGAGGCCTCTCAGTGGGTTTCTTTCCGGAGCATCGCTCCGAGGTCTCGAATATTTTTCATCGTGTGTACCGACATCGCGCCAAGATTTCAGGCAACATTCATTCTCTCTTCGATGATGCGAAAGAGTACCGAGCGGAAATAAAACATCATCAAATGTTTATATGGTTGAATAAAAATTGAATTAAGATGGAAAAATGAATGGAATAGAGTAATTGAGTATCATTGTGGTGAATTGACCGACTGATCAAGTATCGTCGATGTTGTTTATTGCTCGATCGCATAACTCAGATACTCCGCGGGTGACTTAATTAGGTGGGTCCTGGTAAAAGGAGTGAGTCGATTACCACAGCCAGGAAACGTTCAGAGTGGGTTAATGTACGTGCGTTGCGTGAATTTTCTGCGCGTACGATTATTCCGTGCGCGAGTGCCTCTTGCGAATTCATATCTCGTGCGAATGAATAATCGCTCTTGGTATCGACGAGGCATTCGGGGTGTTTATAATTGAGTCTGAGACATGGAGAGAAAGAGAGAGAGAAGGAACGAGAGAGAAAAAGAGGAGGGAGTAAAAGAAGGAAGAAAGTATCTTGGCGCAACGCGTAAGAATTTTCGATCAATGGCGATATTAATTTACGAGAGAGATGCACGATTAAAACTGAGTCGTGCGAGCAATCAGCAGCTGAAATATTTATAGAATACCGATTCTTTAAAAACAAAGCAAATTGAAATATACTTTGTAATTATTTGTGCGAGGATTTTACGATTTAGTTTATTTTTTTTAATTCTTTTTATATTTGTATCGTTAACATTGCTTTCGTTGTGCATCTATCATCGATTGCGTTAAACTCCATTCCGGCTTCGGACTTTGTTTGTGTCTCGATGCAAAACGATCCGCGGTTATTTTTATGCAGATAGAAACACACTCACGGGATCGAGGAAAGGGACACGAGTAAGATTCAGGCACGGCATGACCGCGCGACTAATTAATGAACGTTGCTCTGATCAATTTACATTTACGAAGGTTCGCCAACACGAGCAGCACGAGCAACGATTCCTTCTTGTTGTACCTTACACTCGAGTATTTAAGGGTGGGAGTGCAAAGGGGTGTTCTTCGTTAGCGCCTCGAAAGTCCGCCTGCAGAGCATGACCCCATTGAATAGCTGCATGGAATCGTTCGTTGCTCCTCGTTCCCGTTTGTTGTATACATAATCGAGGCTCGCACACATTTTGCTCGTATATTCATTTCGTTGTCGCGAAACAGTTCCAGAAATTCTCTTCGTGTCGCGTGATTTGTCGTACGAATTTGCTTGAAGAATTTAACGAAAGTACGATCGTGCGATAAACAAATGTTTATCTTTTAGATATTTTGTCGTGTTATTATTATGATCTCCGGTGCGTTTTACGATTGACGATTTATAGCGGGCAGGGCCAATTTGTTAGAATAATTCCGACCGTTAATTATAAGCTACAGGGCTGGTGAAAAGGCGCTCGCTCGCTGCTTTTATCATCGGTCGTACCGCGTAAATGCCGCGGGCGCTGGAGGATGAGATTGCAACAGTCGTGTACCTTCTGAGAAAAAGAGAGAGAGAGAAAGAGAGACAGTGAGCCTCGAGGGGCAAGATCTGGGAACCATCGAGGCGAGGAAAAAGTCGAAACCGCCGACGGATAGGTCCTTTGGTCGGTGAGACGCACACCTAGCCGGTAATCGTCATCGCGTCTTCGCGCAAATAAGATTCAGCCGCGAGGAATAGCGGCTAACCTCCTTCGTCTCAGTGCGCAACTTCGAAAAAGGATGTTATTTTATCGCGCTCAAGGACCATTCGTGCGGCTCGCGGCTAATTTTGCGGTCGGCTAAACGACTCGCGAAGGGAGAACTCGAGATGGTCGAGGGAAAGGGCGAAGGAAAGGGCGATGGAAGAATGGGGACGTGGAAGAGGGCTAAGGAAGAAACTATCCGGCGCGGTTTTACGTTGAAGCTCACCGCGGAGCTGCTACGGGAAAATGGAAATTGCACCGTCGTCCTTGAGATCCTTGCGCGTCCTAAGAATCCATCCATTCCCAGGTTCAATATTCATCTACGTACCATATTTATGAGAATTCCAAACATCGTCTTAAGAGCCAGCAAGTCGCGGCGTTTATTATATATACTTGCTTTATTTCACTTAATCAAATTTAAACGACTGAAATGCAATATTTGCTCGTAAAGCAATTCGACTCCCGTCGAAGAATATATACTCGCAGCATCGATAAAAATATTGTACACATAATTTCTCTTAGTTGCTTTATGAAAGACGAACGTGCGGCGATTATCTCCTCCTTGGATCCGTTGATTCGGACAGGTGAATTCGACGACTCTTAATGATGTATACGTAAATTTCAGGCAGAAGCCGCCTTCTAAAGTCGCACACGTTAATGATCTGCCGCTATTAATGAACGACTGCGTGACTGTTTTCGCCAGTTATGATCGACCGATGCGATCCGACTTCAGCGAGAAGAAGAGGAAACGTAATGTTTCCAAGGTCGGAGATTATCTGAATCCTTGAACCTACAGAGCGCGACGACGGTGATCCTTCCTACCGAGCAACGTCACTGTCCTCTTCTCGCGCACGAATTGCCTCTGCGGTCGGACGTAAAACAATCAGCCGTCGATTTTTTAGTCGCTTTCGTTCTTATTCGCTCCACGGTTGGCAACGATCAGCGACGTACCTGGTGGAGGTGATGGTAAAGGGTGGCCAGAGATGGCTGAGACGAGGAGGAGAAAGAGGATGATATAAAGAACGAAAGAGGAACTGAGAAAGAGAGAGAGAGAGAGAGAGAGAGAGAGAGGGCCTTTACAGTCGGGGCGCGCGATTAAAGTTTTTGCACACGAACGAGTGGCAGCCGAAGAACCAGACGAAAGAAGAGCGTACAGGAGGGAAAAATCAAGGAAGGAGAGAAGGGGGGGAAATCTCTCGTGCCGCGGCGTTTTGCGCGAGGTGTACCGATGATTGTCCCGCGCGACCGATGATCGACAGATGTGATTGCGGTCTCTCGAACTCGCAATTAGTCGCACGTCATGTTAGAATAATAATGCAACACGCGAGTTCCCCATTTCTCTTTCTTCCTCCCTCTCTCTTTATCTCGATCGTTTCCTCCGTTAAAGGAAATACATGCGTGAACGCGCCGATTGAGTACCTTCGTCCCGCATCTCGGCCGCTCATGGCCGACATCGTGGAGGAGCTATTACACGGGCCAATAAGAAACGCGGCACAGCGGGACGATAGAAGGGCCCACGTGCACGGCATACATTATTCGGGGCCCTAAAACGAATCTTGGCGCAGTAACGCGAGGCGGAATATATAGATCGAAGAGGGCCCCGACTTTTACGACCGATTCATTAGCCACTGATGGATCTCGTCAACGATACTACCGAATCCAACGAACCGTGATCCTCGCCGTATCCTGCTCCAGAAAGAGGCGATTCGTCTCGCCGCCGAGTCCTCATTTTAACGCGCGATGCAACGGGTTCAGAGATCAATAAACGATTGGCCGTGCGGTCCGAGACGAGGGATCGACGCGCGCGGTTGTATCAAGTGTTACGACGGAGAAATTGTTTTCAAATTTTTACGAGCAATTAATTAGCACCTGATAAATGTCATGGAACCTACCGCGAGAGTTGTATCATTCTTGTCAATTATACAGTTAATAATCATTAACAGGACTGCCGCTGGAAATCGTAGGGAATTGTCAGGGATGTTGAACGATTAGCAAAATCAAGGGAAAAGTCAGGGAATTTTGTGGAAAATAAAAATTCTTCATTTTAAAGGAGTTTAACATGCGTACGTCACACTATGTAATTCTTACTATTCATAACAACTAAAAATGTAAACAGTCAGCAATATTGATAGTAATTTACATTACTATGTTAAATTAGTCTCTCATCACAATATTTAACGGTTTCTAAATCAGAACAAGAAAATATTAAAATATTGAGAGCGAAGGGAAATTATGAAATTTTGTCTGGAAACCAGGGAAAAGTTGCGAAATTTTACGATGAGAAATTTGTAGCAACTCTGTTAAGTACTTAGCGAAGTGTTTCACTTGCGATTGCGTTAGAAATCATCGACTCACAAATTGATAGATTTGGTGACTTGAACGCCAGATGTAGCCGGATGTGCCATTCGTAACATCTAATGCTCGCGAAGATTGCTATATGTTTATCGCGACTGGAATAGAGAATTACATAATAATCATCCACTCAATTTTTTTTACACATTTCACTACATCTTGTATACGATACAGACAAACGCCTCTGGCGTTACCAACGATAGCGCAATTATCTCAAATTGCCACGTAATCTTTGCGAACGCATATTTTGTACAATTTGCGGCATGTCCCGTGCGTGGAAATCTCCCAACGATAACGGAAAAAATTGAAGAGGAGAAGAGAAGGCAACTATACCGCGCGTCGATCGCGCGAACGTTCTTTTTCGTGCTTTCGGTAGCGTTTAATCTCCGTGATTGCATATCCCCGTGTCCGGTATGAAAGAATACTTTCGTTGCGCGATGCGTGAGGCCCGGCAAGGTGCAAACCTCATACACCTGGATCGTTACACCGTGAATCAGCGATTGCTTTTACGAAGCCAGGGATATTGAAATGGGGCTGGGACGGAGGGACGTCGAAGAGTCGATTTACGAAGATGAGGCGCGCACAGCTTAACTCGCGTTCTCCACTTCTACCTCTCCAACGTCGTTTCCTCCCCCGCCTCCTCCTACCATCCCGGTGACGACCCCCGGTATGCCGTTCCAGAGCTACGTCGATGATTATCGGGATGAAACGTAATTTTTGTATTCCTGCGTTACGTGCCAGATTTCTCGCTCATGACATTCCACGTCGGACGATCTTGATGCGCGACGGTTTCCCAGTTTAAATTCTGCAGGAAACCGCTTATCGTGCATTAATAAATTTACATCCTTATCGTGTGTAATCGATATCACGGACCGCGCGCGCGGTCCAGTTTTAACGATCGTTGCGGATGGTAGATAGTGGAACGCGCAGTCATAAAGCGTCCATTTTGGCAAGAACATTGTTGAGCGCGTTGATGATGGTGTTACCGGTTTTCCTTTTCCGCCTCCTCACGAATCTTAGTCGGCGATCTTATGTCGGTAACTAGAAGCCAGAGCGATTACATCGTAACGTCAACTCCTCGTCTTTCTCAGCCAACGGTACTCATTTTTACAAAAAAAAAAAAAAAATATGTTAGGAAAGTCTACTAATTCAGCCATATAATATAGCTAGTTTTCTATACTGAAAAAAAGTTGCTGTTTTAAAAAAATATAATGTTTTAAATTACAAGATTTGGTTAATCATAAAGATATAAATATTTGAAATAAATAATCACTACGAACTAAACGTATTTGGTCATGTTAACAATTTTTTTGCTCAATATATGTATTAACAAAATAACAAAGTTTATTACAGCTGAATAAAATTAGCGGTTACGAGTAATCATATTTATTATATTAGCACAGCAAATTTGTTAATACAGCAAAGATATAACTTTCTATAAAATCAACGTAGAGATTAAAGTTTTTAATAAAATGTGCCGGCTAAGATGGCGCATACTTTTGCTACTGTAATGAAGAAAACTTGTTTTATATTAGCAATTTTCAACAAAGAATTAGCTAAATTCGATTACTGATAATTGCTAATAGACGTGTGATTTCTTTGTTAAAACATCAAATTTTTCTGCTATTAATATTCCATTCGCGCAGCAAGCTTTACTGAACCACCCAATCTATATTTTTTTTCGTCTATCTTTGCGCGGAAGTGCAATATCGAGGCGACACGTGTACTTTTTGGAACATTCTCTGGGTATCTGATGGAGCAGCATAACGTGGGACAGGGTAATAAATTATTATCTCATCGATAAGGAATGTTGATGGAGTTCGATGATAGTGCCCCTCGCGTTCCTCGGAACGTGGCTTCGGTGGTTATCGACCGCCTAATAGACTCGTTCCTGGGTGTCATTCCTTGATATCGATGCGCGTGATTGATCTCATGCGTGATCGAGATTTCATTGCCGACGATTTCGTCTCCTCCTTTGTGAACACGCCCGTCGCTATTCCATTCATTACTTCCCGTATACTGATCTTATCCCGCCGTCTTCATTGAATCTATTCACCCGGATTAATAAGGGCCGTGACGGACCAATCTAAATTTTATTCTGTCGCTGTGACATCGCTGCATTTTCACATCCAAGTCGCGCCATCGTGGATGACGTAGCAACATCGAGTCCTACGGTGATCGAAGATGAGCGTGTTTGAATTGCGGAGACGCAAATAATCCACATGCGAGTCTGCGATATTCTCTTTTTGCTCAGAAATAAAACTGTAATATAGAAAGGGATGACGAATCGTTAAGCTCGACTTACTTTATTCAATTGTACCTTATACGGTCATTCTTGCAATCGAGTCTTGAATATATGTATTATAATGTATGTGAGACAACGTTGCGATATATCGGTTGCGCAGTATTGTTGCACAATATGCATTTCGTAAAAACTAGTCGTACGCGTAATATAACATCCCGGTATTCACGACTGTCAGTATTTTGCGACACATAAAGCGTTCTGTCTCGCTTCTCGTTCCGCCACAATGGCGCATCAATGAGCGGCATGAGCGGATCCGCGGGGTCTTAATAGCCTTCAGGGTCCAGGAAGCAAATGAGATGAGCCCCCTTATCTCACACGGACCGGTATTTGTCCAGAGCGGAGCGAGCCGATCGATCGTAATTGAATCTCTGCGCTCGTTCCGCCCCCTTTATCTTCCCCTCCCCTATTCCGCCTCCTCATCCCACGAGTCTCGCCGAGAGGAGAGCTTCAGAAGTTCATTCTACAGTCATGTCGGGGTAAGGCCGTCCTTTCCATCGATGGTATACGTTCCTTTTGATCTCGCCTCACTCGCTGGCCACCACGTGACTTTATTCTCTCGCCTCTCGGCAGCGTACATTTTTCCACGCACATTGAAGACGGAAGGTTGGCACGGCCCTGGATGCGACCACGGCCGTTCGGAGCACGTCTGTAGAATTCGCGGAAGGAGCAGAAAAGAGAACGCGCGAAGGGGTCGTCGCGGTTATAGGACCGTAATCAGACACAACATTGAGCCCGTTTCAAGCAAAGGTATCGGGGAATGAGAAGGTTCGGCAGAGAAATACGCAGAGGAATAGAGAGGAGAAAAGGAGAAAGAGGAAGGAGCTATACAGAACTTTCAGTGTCGATGGCCGAGGTGATCGCGCTGTTTTTAAGCTGTTATTACGTCTACCGTGGCCGCCAGCATGGCCGAACTCGGCGATGCTAAACGCGCGTCGTTGCGATCGCGGTCGCCTTCTTATGGATCCTCTAATGGTCTTCTCGCTCATCAATGAGATATGTAAATGAGGTTTTGGATCTTGGGATCCTATGCGGTAACCTTGATGCTAACGCGTCGCATGATGCGATCGAGAAAGATACATCCTTTCTCAAGCGGTCTTCGATGGCGCGTAAACGCGAACCGGTGCGACCGGCGACTTATCGACGAGGAGTATTAAAATCTCACTTGATAATTCGAGAACGCGACCGACTTCGAAATACAGACGCAATTACAATGATAAAACCCAATTTCGGTGCGAACGGCATCGTTTTTGCGACGATCGTCGTCGGGGGGGGGGGGGGGG
>NW_017275390.1:2025943-2057035 GCF_001594065.2 Cyphomyrmex costatus
GGGGGGGGGGGGGGGTCATCTCCTCGTCGTCGCTCGGAAGATCGTTATTTTGTTGAAGCTCTGCGAACGACCGTCAGAATATTTAAGAAGAACATTCGTTACTCTCCTCGGCCGAAGATTCGCACTGGAGGCTAAATCAATTAATTTCATTTGCTCGGAACGTGAGCGAGTGGTGTAACCCGAGGTTTCATCCGCGATGATTGTGACGTTATAAATTGCGCGGCGCGGCCACGTTCGCTCTCGAAAGGTTGACCCGACGATTAGAGGTACTAAACCGTGGCTTTGCCGTACAATCAACAGCTATTTGTTACTACGATAATTGTGGACTGTCGGGACGCGGTTCATTCTGTCTACAAACGGACTGCTGAAAATCGGGTTCTCTTGCCTGACGCGTACTCGAGGTATTACAATCGATTGCGCGGCATTTTTCTTAGAAAAATTATGATATCGTATCTTTATACAAAAATCACACGTGTTATCTCACGATTAGCTACAAACATATTTTAGGACATATTGCTTGTTGTCGTAATCTTAATTTTAATCATCTTATTAATTTTAATAAATAACTATCAGTTTTCATAGAAAACTGATTGCGAATAGAATTTTTTTCTATATGGAAAGAACGATTTTGCTGAGGCATCTAAAAATTTACCTAAATATAAATCCGAAAATAATTTTATCGCACTAACGAAATATTGCAAAAAGTTTGGATATTCTAGTAATTAGTTTGAAAATCTTACATAATTATTTTGATGGTCCAACAAAATTATTTTTAGACTTGTCTGGTTAGAATATTGTAGACACCTCAACAACGTCGTCTTTTCCGTGAACGAATATGATCGTAAATTTAATTTTTAAAACTGAGGAAAGGTATTTAATTAAATTACTTCTTAAATATTCAAACCTATTAAAATCTTTTGAACGTCGATTATTATGCGAACTTGACTTTTTGCGAACAGCGTGTACGGGGTGTCGGCAGAATCCTTAACGAGTTAACAAGTCTGTTTTGCTGGATGACCATAAGCGCGACGTGCCACGCGTTTTTTTTTCTTCTTCTTCTTTTCCGTTCTTCTCTCCTCGCGTACCGCGGGATCATCGTCGAAGGATCAAACCGGATCGATGAACGAGCTCATTGTTGCCGGGGCTCGAAAACGTGAGACGCCGCACGCCGAAACGTCACGGGTGTAAAGACGAACACCTCGAGTACTTCGAATCGAAGGCACGCGTGGCACGTGTGTGACATGGACGAACGAACTAACGAATGACGGTCGTCGCATCCTTGTCCGTTGCGGCCTCGTGTCGCAACGTAAGGCAAGTTCAGGTTGACGATGAAAACGCGCGATGATGTAAGTACAGAGGGATGTGGAGCTATGCGCTCAGTCATCGTCGCGCTCTCGCTTGACTTGACGGCGCGGCGCGACCGTGGATGACATCGCGTGTGCGCGCACACGTCCGCACGGACAACTTACTGTCCTCATGCGCCCCGGCCGGCAGTCCCATCTCTTGCGAGAGATGCGCGTCTCGATTCAGCGAGACGACTTGCACCGCGACCATTCGTCCTGCTAAAGTCGTTAGGGCCGTTGCACCCTGCGGTAGACATAAAATCGTTGTCGCCGATGAGAGGACGCGGAATGCGTCCTCTACCAGTGAGACACGTCTGTTAACTGCGTCTATCAAAAACATCGTGCTTGATTAGCATTTGGTTTCAGCTATCCAGATCTCTTCTCCCAAATTGATCGAAGAAGCGACATTGTAATATAATAAGCAAATTGAATCTGTTTTGATTTAATAAATCTTGATTGAGAAATATCAAACTCATTAGAATTCAGAATATATTTTGAATAAATTTGTTGTTTTTGATGAACTTGTAATAGATTTGTCGATATATAAAATTTTGAAATACTTGAGACAAGTAATTTTATTAGTTATGTGTATAGTACGTGATTTTCTGTGTATATCCGGCGACATTCGCGAGGAATTTCTGAAGGCGTCTGGGGTAATTATGAGCGTGCGAGGGAATCTTCTAATTATTTTGCACACACACAACTCCTGGATTATTTCGTACCAATGCTGATTCATAAAAGATGTAAGAAACTGACCAGTTATAGTCGAATGTGAAGAGAATAATCAATTATGATTGGTGAATTTCTTACACAAAATTAATACCATTAATGACAAGATATGAAATATCAAATCATAATTGACCGTTCCAATTTTATTAATCTACACGCATTTTTATGTGCGTCCGGGATCGCAAGCAAAATGTCCGTGGTTTTGGCTCGTAAGTTATAGTTTTCAAAGTTTTAATACCGCGTTATTCGCTGTGTGAATTTAATTCGTGGGCGTTACAGTTATAAATTTTTATTCGCGTATTTTCCGCACGTGCCTTAAGGTATTTCCTACTTCTTAATATTAACATTAAATAGCACTATACAGTAGAGTCGTTTAATTTCTCTCAAGATTATTGCCACTGACGTCAGAGGAACCTGGTCATGAGTGAAACGATTTCTATCTTGGCGCGGATCGTTCGTACGCGTCACAACATTGAAGTCGGGGCACCCTTGGCTCGAGCAAAACATTCCATTCCGAAGTAACTACGCGTCGGAGGAACACGGGCCTGTGTTCGAGGAGAGAACCCGACAGCTCGTTTCGCGATGCATGAAATGACTCGCGTCGATTCGTTCGCCGCGCTCGGCATATATACGGCTCGCTATTACGGTACGCGCGTACGTATACACGCGTATCGGACCCTGGTACCCTGTTAGGTAACCTCGACGGGTGGTTCGCAGCTCGCGTTTAAGCCGCGGCAACAGGTAATCCCGTGTACGGCACGGACACTAAGTAGATACGCGCTCTTATCCAATAGCCGTAATATTGGAGTGACTCGCCGCGTCGCGCAACGCTCGAGCGAGCGCGCGGAGGCTCCCGGCGGGAATGCGCACACACGCGTGCTGCTATCATTGACGGATGAGTCACTAGACGGATCACTTTCGACGCTTTCGTCCGCTGCGAATAGCACTTTGTAAAATTAAAGCTGCGCTCTCGCATCTCGGACAGAGTAGGACTCGCCACAACATGAATGTTAAACACTTGAATGTTAATTTTCACTTAAACTTTTGTACAAAAGTATTAATTTGAACATTTTTATGTGTGTCCCAAAAAGTCGACTGTGCCTTCAAGTTAAAATTTACATTTTATTTTTGACAGTATAATTAGATTTTTTTTAAATTGATCACGTTGTCATGAAACTGGACATCAAGGAGGTGCCAAGAAAATTTCTTGTGAAATAGAAAATTAAAATTTTAAGGTTTTCTTTTTAAAAAGTTTGATATGCGTATGTCACATCTAACAAGGGGAGGGCACATCCAGCATATCGCCAATTGAGATGAAAAAAATTCAGGTGATTCTTTGAACAAAAAAAACGAATGCGTGTTTTGGGATTTTTCGAGATAGGGCCCTGATCGGTAAAAAAAAAAAATTTAATTAAGGGCCCTATCTCGAAAAATCCCAAAACACGCATTCGTTTTTTTTGTTCAAAGAATCACCTGAATTTTTTTCATCTCAATTGGCGATATGCTGGATGTGCCCTCCCCTTGTAAGTAATTTTGAAATACAAAACTCGAAAATGAAATGCAAACAGTATCAGCGATATTAATAGTAATTTACATTGCTACGTTAAATTGTTCTCATAATAAAATATTTAACGGTTTCCAAATCAGAGTTAAAATACAAAAAAAATTCCAAATGTTATTAAAAATCCTGAACTTTTATCTGGAAAAAGTTATGGAATTTTGACCTGCTGAATTTATGGCAATTTATTGGAGTTTTATTACGTGCAACATACGATACTCAATTAAAGTCTTTGTAATGGAATCTAACTAAAGAATAAAATTTCACTTTTAAAAATTGAACACTCTTTTTCAGTATACTGGCTCAATCGTCATTCTTTGGCACTCTTTAGAATCAGATTCCACTCGAAAGATTTTAGAGAGCACCAATGCGATTGAACCCGATGCTGCTCGGGACAGACGTAGCTCGTATTAATATCCGGAACGGACAATCCCAGCACACCTATCGCGAGAGATTGATACGTGTGGAAAATTGATACAAGGATCCGACACCTCTCTTGGGTGATATCAGTGCCATCGCTATTTCTACCTACCTACTATTACGAGATTTACGAGCGTGCAAAAAGAAGATGAGTCGAGTGCGCTCCATAAGCGACTCTGACACCGTCGGCGTTGGAAAGGGAGCTCTCGCGGTAGCGCATGTGAGACGGCATGAGTTAATCGCGTGCGTGCCAGCGCACTGCGAAAACCCAAGCGAGCGATTTATACCTTCCGATCGGCGTGGAGCGTCTAGGGAATAATTAAAGGAAGCGAACGACCGCGCGCGCGCGCGCGCGCATGTGTGTGTGTGCCGGCAAACTGCCGTGGCAAGTTCGAATCGTTACTCATAGCCGCGATTCGTATAAACGACTCGAACCTTAATTGCACGCGATTAGAATCTCGCGCGTACTTGTTCCGCGCGGTTTCCGCGGACGGTGGACTCTTCGGTTGTCCTCGCTCTTCCGCGTTCTACCTCCAACGAGAGTCGGGACAAACGAGTTACATATTTTTACTTTACGAGTTATATTTGTGCATATAAATGAGAAATAAGAGTGAAAAATGATAATTAACACGCAGGTGAACGTACCGAGCGCGCGCGAATAGCAGCAGCTTTTACTTATATAGTTACTTCACAGTCGTAATTGCGTTTTGTAACTGCGGTTACACCGGTCGTGTAATAACTCTAAATCCGCGCGGCGTTACAACGCGTCGTCGTATCCCGGTGACGATAAACGAGGCATTCACGTCGCTCGAACGCCGCGACATGCCCTTCTCTCGAATCGTAATTCTACGCGCGCCTGCGAGATTTTGTATCTGCTCGCGTTGCGCAAGCGTTCTCCGGGCGCGCGCGGTAAAAATAATTCGCGGTTTCGCTCTCCGCGCGTCCCTCGTAAAACCGCGCGCATCCGCATCTATCCATCCGCCCGTTATTAACTTTGCGCTATCTCGAACGACCATCTTTACGCTGCCGGATCCGTGCATGGTGTATTCATCACCTGAACCCTCGGGAGCCTATCGATATTACGTGCGCAAACCCGTGTACCAGCACAACACCCCCTCTCGCGTCGCAAACCCCGCTCGGTCCGGGCCTCATCGTCGTCGTCGTCGTCGTCGTCGTCATCGTCGTCCGAGTCCGAGTCTTCCCTCGAAAATTGCCCGGCCATATTTTTACCATATTACTTCATTTTTAAGCCACCTCCCATTCCCGGGAGGGACTCGTTGCCACCACCATAACCACCAGTTCCTTTTCTCTCGTCCGCCTTTCCCGCCTCGACGCGATTTTCAGCGGTGCCTTCCCCCCTTTTTTTTTCTCTTCTTTTCTCTCTTGTCCCTGCTCCGCGTGTCCCGTTCGTTCGTACTCTGCCTTCGTTTCCCCTTCCGTTTCGTCGTCATTCACCCCCTTTCCTCATTCCTCTTCCCTCGTCATCGTTCGTTTCATGGTGCGGCCTCACCGCAGAGCCGCGATCTCGTGCACCGCCATTTTATCTGCGTATCGTTCGCAAGGCGATCCCGTACTCTTATTCTTTTGTTGCTTTTTTTTCTTCCTTTCTCACCGCCCTCCCGCTCCTCTTCCTTCTCAACGTATTCTCACTCGTTTCTCTCCCTCTTCCGTTGCTTTATCATTTTCTCTCTCCTTTCTATGAAAATTACTCACCTACTCCCGCGGCTGATGCTCACGTACCCGCTATCGCTCGATAATGACTGTTACCGGTTGATACGCGTATGTATATACTCGCGCGCGGCGGTCTCAAGTGCGCGAATACAATCGACGACCAGCGCGATCAGCTGGAACTCGGCTGGCGAGGAAGGATACGCTCGTAGCGCGCACCGAGCCACCGCAAGAGATGCGAGATGCACTTTTTGCGTCAATATTTGGAACGATTTTGAAATAATGATCGACATTTTCGGGGCCGGGTGATGCGCGCGGGATATGGAGGGTGTTGAGCGGCCGCGCGATACGGAGAGAAAGGAAGAGGTAGAGCGAAGGAGAGGAGAATATAGAAATGAAGGAGACGAAGAGAAAGTAGAAGAGGGAGGAGGAACGGACTGCCTCTACGGGCAACTTAATGAGATCACGCGTAACCGAAAATTGTCTGACGTACCGATTTTATTGGAACGTCCGTCGGCCCCGCAAAAATGGTGCCCGTGGGCCGAACTGGTAGCGCACAATGTAGACGTCCATGATGATGTCCGGGATGATATCCCTCCCCGGCGTGAAGGGATCCGGCGCGTAGTACCCGGGCCCGGTGCGCGTTAATAATACACATTCGCGTACGTACGCTCCTCGTGATCGCCGTTGTCATGACGTAGTACCGATGAGTCCAGCTCGACCTGATGAGATGGCCGCTAACCGAAAATCAGTATACGGCGGCACCACTGTGCGTTGATGGTAGTCGAGGGGAATACATTGTACGAGCGAGAATGGTCCCGCGCCGAGTTAATTGGAAGTTCACGGACGTTTCAACGTGGTAATGATAGCGTTTGTACCGATCCCTCATTCACGTCCGTCCAAGTCGAATCCTGGTTGTACAATCGAAAGTCGTTTCAGCCGTTACTCACCGCTTTCTTTTTCCCACTTTGTTGCAATCTTTTCGCAAGAATGGGTAATCCCGCTTACGTTCGCCTCGTGACGCGTCGGTCGTATATACGGTGTAGAGGAGATTGGATCCCACACTGTGTACTGCACACATTGCGGATAATTGCATTCCCACGTTGCTTCTTTTTCGCGCACGTCGACACGAGAAGAATCGCGACTTCCCGTCCCTTTACTTGACTCTTCGATCAATTACCTTATATAGATACCAGCACGATATCGATATACAATATTTTCTACCTAGATTCCACCGGTTTGTAAACCTTTAACCTTTTGATGCCTCGTCGTATACAATTAAAGGAAATTCTCGATTCGCCACGCGTGCAACCGCAGTGATCATTATTTACATATTACGACTTCTAGAAGTTGCAAGAAGCGATGCATTAAGGTCCCTTCCTTTTCCATACTTCGCTGATACATCCATAACATTGTTACATCGCGATAATACTAGCACTCGCTTAGCGGCCCATCCTCCGTGCGATCGTCCTTGTCACACGGTGTTTCGCGACAAGCGGTATTCTGTCTCGGCTTCGAGTCTCTCTCAGCTTGATACGATCGGAAGGGTGCGACGATGTTGTACTTACAGGTCGGTCCGTCCTCTCAATGGTCGTCACATTGGCGTCACAGTGGCAGACCCCTGCGAAGTGGACAGGACTGTGACAACGGTCTTTATATAAAGATCCGACTTGTTTACGGCGCAGTCGTTGATAACTCGTCCCGCCATTAACGGGCGCTGTTACAATGGCGGGCAGGTTACACGTCGCGCCGACGACGCGACGGACAATTTGTTAGCGTGCACCCAAGCGATCGCAAGAGATCGGTTCTCTCCGCGCGCATCAGGTTTTATCTCTTCTCTCGCTATTCGAGATCGGGATCCTCTGCGGTTATCCGACGGCTGACAAGGAAGTCGCGACGCGACTGTTGTCCCATCCATTGTCCTCTCCGAGGAAAGACAGCTGTCGGATATCCCGTGTGGACGGTGTGCTCGCCGATTCATGTACGATCGCTCGATCGCGTCGCGAGATGAAATCGTAAGAAACGTGGTAAGCGCGACAAGATATTCGCATGCACGCGCGATTGATAGTCCCTGTAACGTCAGCGTGCTTATTCGTTGCGCGTGATTGCGGTGAAAGCCGCAAGAACGTCGTCGTTCGCGATTACCGGCTGGAAAAAATGCTTATGACGTTTACGACCGCTTTATTATGCTTTCGTAAATGCTGCGAGCGCGAGTCGTCCCCGATTCGCTTATTTACTTGGATTCCTTTATGCGCGCTAAGTCAAAGTTGTCATTAACGATTAATTGTTCGGTCGTGTGATTCTGCAATCGGCGAACATGACGTGAATACATCGACGGTATAGACGCACTCCAAGTGTGTGTGAAAAGTAGCTTCAATATATTTAATATATATATATATATATATGCGCGTGTGATTAGTTTCTCGTGTAAAAATAACACGTATTATGCACGCATACAAATATGGATTTACACGTGTAAATGCGTAGTACGCTGCCATTTTTACACGGAAAACTAAATACATACATTGATGTAATTTTTTATACACTTGTATGTACGAGCTACTCTATATTCGTTTGCTATCCACATTCATTTTCACGCGCGCAGCGTTCTATAATTTTGTCCCGATGGCTTCTATCTCGTCAGCTCGAAGGGCCGATTACGCGCTCGCAGTAGATACGAAAGCGAAGAAGCGCTCGCGACGATCTTCGTCAGAAATCAAGTGGAAAGAATGATACTCTTCCGACAATGGAATCGAACCACAAGTACCGCAATGGCGACTGTAAGAGATATACTGCGAAAAAAGAGGGACATCGGTTAGTCGGAGGTGAACGAGGAGACCTTTGTCGCGCGTTGCCTTTTTGCGATCCGGTCTTTTTTCACGGTCACACGGCGCGGCCGTTGGGGAAAGGACGTGTATGCGAAGAGAGCCATCGTCGTAGCCCATCGGGCGCGTTCGAGCATAGCGTAATTGTTTCGAAACGTATTACCGAGGTTTGGCGAATTTTATTTTCTCTCTCTCGCCCGGCTGGCCGGCTATATGCGCCTTTCCGGTCGGTTTGCCGCTATACGCGATCGGGTTCGCTTAAAATAACGACAGAATCGACAGGCACAAATTTCCGATAAATATAACAGAAGACGAGGAAAGATTTTCGCTTCCAGCTGTTGTCCTCGATGTATAATAACGGGTTTATAATATAATGACTTAACGATTTTGTAAGCGGAGATCGAGAAGGGTTTGACGATCGCGGGATATAAAGTTGACCAGAATGAGACGAGACAGTGGAAGAAGATTTCTCATGACACTTCTCGTAGCCGCATTCGTACAGTAAGGATAGAGGAAAAAAAGAGGTATATAATTCCAATTTCAAAACGAGATAATATTTCGACGGCTCGTAAGAAGCGCACCTATAGAGAACACCCGCGGCAGAATAATGGCACGTATACGCGCGACCATGTAACGCAGGGATCGATCATAACTATGAGCAAGTTTTAATCATCGTATCGCGGCTACCTCGGCGTATCTACTACCGTAAGATTGGCCCCCGGCGAGATCGTATTATTTATGCCTTCGTCCAGCCAAATGTATACTCAGCGCTTGTATATGCTCTCGCGAGTATGCTCACTGGTCCTTACACACACACACATACACTCTCTCTCTCTCCTGTTCTCGCTCTGCACGAGTACCATCGGAAGCCCACGGACGAAATGCGCGAGAGACGGTAATATACATAATGGCAGGTTATGCGCGAAGTAATCATAAGCCCGACTACGAAATTTGCGCGAATGCGTCCTTCGGCGCTCAAGAGCTCTCGAGAGGCGAGAGAGCTACCTAAATGCGAGTATTCGCGCTTTTTCTACCGCCGTCGATACGATCATGTTAAGATCGAAAACATCTTGATGAGAGATGAAACGTGGCGGCTCGTGGCGCTTCATTCCGCGTTTAATTGCGTCCTAGCTGAAGAAGAAATGCGCTTCACGATATTCCGCCGTTAGCGGGAGTATCCTTGGAATGAAGAATCGACACGAGGGCGAGTCGATTATGATTTATGCACAGAAAAAACGATTTTACTGAAGTATAAGCTAAAAATTTAGCTAGAGACTGATCTGGAAATAGTTTTTGTTGCAAAAAGGTTTAACATTTTATTCAATTTGAGTGCCCTCTATAACTAGTTTGGTGTGGCTCAATAAAATTTTCAAATTCGTATCCAACTAAATTTCCAGAAACTTCAGCAAAATTGTTCTTTTCCGGTATTAACAGCCATTGTTAGGTATTAATATACGGATTTTGTCTCGATATATTTTTATACTATTTAATACTTTTATTATACTTACAATGTGATTTTACTAAGCATGTACTCTACATGGTAGAAATATCTGAAAAAAAAAATTAATGAATTTTTTAACGTTTTAAAATCCACCCTAACACTTGTATCGTTTGTATTTGAAGCTCTTTGACGGAGCCCTCTACGTTGTCTCGATCGTGTTGATGGGGAGATTTTGGTTATCGTGGGGGTAACGATCGAGTGGTGTATGTTGGGTATGGGGTACAACCGTACTACGGCAGGAGCAATCTCCCGTGGGTGAGACTTGGAACGCCGAAGAAGGCAGAGAGGTAGGCAGGCAACGCAGTGGTAGTCCTCGGTGCCGTGCCTGAGCTGCCGTACCATATTATTAAGGCGGCCAACCGGTGTGACGCTCCGCCATCTCGGGAGCCAATGGGACCGCGTCTCATCGCGGCAGGAATGCGTCCACTCCCTCCCGCCGCACAGCTCTTTCTTTCGCCCTCCGCGAAAAGCAGTCCCCACCGTTTCCGGCACGCTCGACGAATTCACCTTCTCGCTGCGAAATCGATCGCCGATTACCTTATCTCAACCGACAAGCCACCAGGAATTCGCAAACACCTTCATTCACGTCAGCTTTTCTCTATCAAAGTGCTTGTCAATCATTATAAAGGCATTCTCATTTTTTGTTCAGTCCTCCCCTGAATGAGTTCGAGTATGTGTACGAAATAAACTGGTTCAGATCCAGCGAATACAGTTAATTTTCATTTGATTCCACTGTGTAAAAAAACCTGTGTAATATAATTTTTTTTACATCGAATTAAAATGTACAAATGAAGTGAACATTAATTGCAGGAAGGGAGGTAATAAGACAATATATTGTTTGCAATAATATTGAAGCGAGAGAGTATGCGATAATTATAACAAGTATTACCTACTCCAGTATTATTACGATACAAGTCTTTATAAGATAAGAGACAGGTAATTATCTCGGGCACTGACATGTCGCGTCAGTGTATTCGAATTTGATACGCGCCTTCATCCCATTGCCCGAAAGAGAGAACCGATCGTTCTTTTTAGTGCTCTTCCGTGTACTCCGCGGCGCGGTGAGAAAAAATCGTGGAGTCTCTCAATTAACCGACGAAATGCTCTAAGATTAAAGCGCCCGGAGGTTAATGCGATACCTCCGCAAATAAGTTCCGAGGACTAATTTTCGGGAGAATATTGGTCTCGCTCGGAAAGAGACGGATACCTGGAATTCATCGTTTCCTTCGAACCTGGATTATCACTACTCTCGATTAGTCAGGGTGGCTGAACCCGCTCCACCTGACGAACCAACCCGTTCGCCTCTCTTCCAATCACGATCTTAATAACCGCGCACGGCCGAAAAGAGGACGAAGACAACGAAGACAACGACGACAACGACGACGATAACGATGAGGAGGACGACGATGACGATGAGGACGCGGGAGACTGGCAAACTTGGCGAACAAGAAGAAAGAGGAGACGAATAAAAGAGGAGAGGGCATTCAAGGCGCGTAATAACAACGACCAGAGCCCTCCCTCTCTCTCTCTCTCTCTCTCTCTCTCGATCTCCGTAGACAATTTACGAGGGCAAAGTGGGTCATAAATGTAATTATGGCTAAATTATGATTATATAGAGCTACCCCTTTGAGGACTGTGTGCTTCGTCTGTCTGTGTTCGCAGAGAGAAGGGCGGCAGGCGCACGATACTTCCGACAAGAGTATTCTTTCTTCGAATGTCGTACGAATCGCGTGTTCGATTGTTCTTCATTACAGGAGAGGAAGGATAATCTCTCGATATAACCGTCGATGATGATTTGCAATTGTACGCTGCATCTTCTCCTCTCGTCAGTGTCGCGCCGATCGATGTAAATGTGCGTTAGTTGCCCGCACAAAAACTGTCGGGTTATACTTATAAGTGGACTCACTTCGAGGCTCACCCTTTGTACTCGAGTCTTGTTAATCGATATATACACGTCACGTACGTGAAGCCCCGATGGAGATTGAAAGGCGAGGAAGGAGGAGGAGAAAGAGGAGGCGCCTTATACGCCGCGGAGAGCACAAGGATCCTTATTAAAAATAATTCCCATGCAAGAGCGCGGGACCCTCCCCAAAACCCACCCACCTCTTCCCCGTTCGATTCTCCGTCAATTAAGAGGGGCCCCCTCGATTCGCCGTTGGATCCAATTGGAAATAAAGATCATCCCGGCGCGCCTGGCGCTTTCCAACGCTTTCGCGAGCTTTCGTAATCATAGAGTTTTGCGATATGCTTATTAAATCAGCCCGATCATCGGGGGCAGTTGCGCCGAGGTACAATCTTTGGGGATCTTTCTCTCTTTCTTGCCGCCATCGTCCGTCTCTCTTCCGTCTGGAGAGAGAACTGTTCCATGTTGCTTCACAGTCATTACACATCGCGCTCACGAACGCATACGAGACATCGATTGCGAGCCGTCGTCCTCTGGCTCTGGCTTCATCTGTCTTCCGCGTTAGAGACGCGCAATAAGCCGCAATGGGTAGAAGCCGTGATTCTAGAGTGAATTCGTACGTGACATGATTCTCAGTCACGTAGTTATTTACGTTCTTTGAATTGAATATTGAATATTTCACGCAGCAAGCTATCGTTTTCGTTGCACATCTTTACGAACTAATATATATATATTGTGAAACTAATTGCGTTAGTAGACGGTCGACTATTATATCCAACATATTTATAATAAATGTGACAAAAATGGATGCCTCAAGTAATTCTGTCATTTCTGTTATTACATTTCGTGTGATTAGCAACGTTTAAAAAAATTAATTCGCATGAAGTTATATGTTGCATGCTTTACGTTTGGTTTTCTCAATCAGTATTCAATGTAAACGTTCGTACCGTCACCAAGGGGTACGCTGACTGTGTAGTCAGTGAGATCTCGTCTTCAGCCTGGCGTCTTCGCTACTGCAGGACTCCATAGGTCAGGATCGGGGGTCGAGCGTGATTTTCCTGGCCCACCGTGTGCTACATTCGCGGCCACGCTTGGCTTCCTCCTCGGTAAATCGCTTCGCTTATCCTTTGCCCCCCTACGAATGTTCTCCGTTGCCGATAAATGCGGTGATGAAAAAGTTCTGAATTGAAGTTTACATGAATCATCTGCGAATTTTTGATAAGCCTCTCTCTTATATATATATATACTCGTAAGTTTTACATATATAAATAATTTGTATAACTGTGTAATTTATTTATTTAAATACTATTTGTGCTAATTAAATATAAAAATTCAGGAAATTCTGAAAGACAAAAGTATATGTTGCTCGTCGAGAAATGATTTTGGAGATACTCTCGGTGAAAAAGACCACCACGAAGACTCGGCATAAGATATGTCGTCGCCACCGAAAACGTTAACGCGATGCTGTAGCTGCGCTACGAACGCAACAGGGGGTTCCGCGTTTGCTACCAGCTGCCTTTTTATGATTATTTGGCGGCGTTATTGCCGCTTGACCCGCCATTAAACGGTTAAATGACTTGAGGTGAGAGAGGAAGAGAGAGAGAGAGCTCTGGCTGCGCTCTTTACGACAGTCAGGGACATTCGCTTCTGAGGGAGACGATAGGTCGGTTGGGTGGGCCCTATCGCTCCTTATACCTAATTCATCTTCGTATCTTCATTACCACGTCGACTGACTGCAGGACATTCTAGATGTTTGTATTATATCGACAAATTATTTCGTCACGATCATTTCTATAATTTCCTCCTCCCTCTTTTCTAAGTTCTTCTGTAAGAAAGAAAAGAACACAGAATAGCTTCGCTATCGCGAATATACTAAAACAATATCATACCATTTCCCGACTTTTATAAATTAAAAATGTGTAAATTAAAAACTTAACTCCGCTGGTAATTTTGAAGGCACAGTTGATTTTGTTATTATGAATTTTGGTAGATAAAAATATAAATGTGAAATAAGAATCCACTCTTTATGATAGTAAAAATTGAAGCTATTAGTAAGAATTTGCTGATGTTTACACAGTCTGGAATAATATAAAAATCTACACTGTGTTGTGTGTAGTTTGAAAACTCTAGTTGTGGACGAAGAGTGAAACTTTCAAACTGTCGACGAAGGGTTAATCTAATACGCAAATGAGCCATTTTGTCCTTTTCTCCTATTAAGCGGTGTGACTTGTCGTTCGTGACTCGGTCCGCATGCTCACGCCCTCTTCGGCAACGTGTCTGCGCGCGCGAAATTACGAAAGCTCTTAGCGCCGTCGTGGAATCGGCGATTCGTGTCGCGACCGCTCCCCGGTTGTTGTCGTCCTCTTCGTCGTGATATCGCGACGGAGCGACACAGGGACAACTACGCCGGGCACACACCGCCTTAATTCCATTTATCGGTTCGCCATTTTTCGCGATCGCGGCATACATTAAGCCACCGTTGCAACACGTAAGCCTCGCGGATGTACGGTTAGGCCCATGTTTCATTCATGAGCCATAAAGTTCCCGTGGACGGTGGTGTGTGGACGCAGAAGGGCTATGCGAAAGAACCGCTCCGATCGCTACTTCCTTGATCCCTCGCAAACGCACGAGCGGATCTTACGTACGTAAATGCACGCGCGGAAACGCGTGTAACGGGCGCTAAGTAAATTCCACCATTTTCCAATTATTTCAAGAATTATCGACCGCGTGTCGCGATGCGAAATAATGAGACCGGTGTGGGTGCGTCGAGAAATACTTGGCACACTTGCAGATGCGACGATAACGGTCGACCGTAATCGTAAGCTATCGACAATAAATGGCTATTGAATTGGAATTAAGCAAGGAAGTTACGATCGTTTTAGTTGTGCGGTGGTACAAGGACGGTGTATGGTCACACCTCGGCTTTAGGTAAAGTCTTACTTCTTCCGTGAGATTATTAGACAGAAACAGCTGGATTTTGCATTAAGTACTCGGCATAGAATCTGTTATTACGCAAGCAAAACATGACTTGTACCATCATTCTGGTCCAACGGTTCAATTACTATCTCGTCGGGCAGATGTATAATCGAGTATAACCACGGAAATAGCCGCGCTGACTGCTCTTCTTTCACGGTGATGCGGTGATTTTCGTGTAAAAAAGCCGCGCAACGCAACGGTGAGCTCGCGGTGGCCGGATGGGATTAGATGACGAGATGCCTGTCAGTGGCATTCGCCTTCGCGGAAAAGGCCCGAGTAATATCCGACGATATACCTCTTCGCTCATTGTGGAAAACGACGGTATCCGGATACGGAAGATGTATTCGCCGGAGTTCTCTTCCCCGGTGGCTAACCGATGCGCGGCTTGTCTCATTTGCATTCACCCGGGAACTCGAGCGCGCGGTGGTTGTTGAGGAGCTCACTATATAGAGAAAGAGAATATGAGAGAGCGAAAGGACGGGGACTTGTCCTATGTGTATTCGTTTGTAAGATCGGTGTTTCCCCTCTCTCGCGCCGAACGCGCCGCGTCGCCGTCGCGTCTCCTCGTTTCCTCACGCTCTCTCACGAGGGCGTCCTTTTATTCCGCGATATTCAACGTTACGCGCGGTGTCTCGCCTTCCTCATTCCATCTGAAACGGTCTTTCCTGCACGGCGGGAATCGCGCTGGCTATTCTATCACGGTTTCTCTGCACGCGGGTCGGGACCGTTTCGCGGAGGTATCCTTTGCACGTAGGCGCGAGAGGTAATCCTAAGTAACCGATCCTGTCCGGTAGTACGTGTGACGTCGCTAATGGGCCTTATTGTTATTGTTAGCTGCCGCGGTACTCGCTGACGCTTCTTTCGCAACACAACAGCGAAAAGGAGACGTGAGGAGGACTCCTTTGGAGACCAGAACGAGGAGAAGAACGAGGGATAAAGTAGAGAGAGAGAGAAAGGAGAATAGGAGATGCGATGCAAGCCGGAGCTTTATAGCAACGCTTTATAGCTCCGGGTTCGTCGTTTCGAGTTACACGAGTTACTCGCAACGTGACCTAGGACGCAGTTCCGGGACTCTATCCGCGAGTTCTCTTATCTCACCACCTTTCCCGTTTTCGTGGCTTCTTTACGTACATTCCGTTATGACGATCGTTTGTTCGCTTCCGCGCTTACCGCTCGTCCGAGATCGATGATGAGATACGTGCCAAGTCCTCGGAATTCCGTCGGATTCCCCTTTTGATACTCTACGGGGTCCTCGTTCCCGCGGTATCTTCGATCGCGGTTAATAGAGGTATACCGGCCATTGTTAAAATAGGACCGATATCGACAATGAAATCTATATGAAACAAGTTAATCGAACGAATGCAGGTGATCTACGAGATTACAATTTTAATAGATCGACTTTAATATTATATGTATATATTCTCAGTATATCTCTAAAGAATTTGTAGTCGCCATATCCGGGATCATCGTTCGTTTTCTTTCGACACGAAAAAATTCCATCGATGCTGCCTCACGGTAGAAGTAATATGCGTTAAGATTCACGGCATTTCCAGTGTCGGCCGGGGGAGAAATTCAAGGCAGATGGACGATGATGGTCGATAGTTCAAACGACCTCGGGGGTTCGGATGAGTTTAAGGAAGACGCGTGCGGGGGCGGCGAGTGGAGGAACGCGAACGAGACGGGGAATCTTATCGAGATTCCTGGCGGCCTTGCCCGTCGATTTATCATTCTCGTATAATAGACCCGAGCGGAGCGGATATTCCAGAGCTCGCGAGGAGGCAAGATCATCGTTCTCCCTCCCTCTCGGATCTTCCTCTCCGGCAGGAGGAATCCGCTGGAAAAGGTGGCGTTTAACGCCTCGTCTTCGCAGGTTGTTCTGTTCTCCTTGAGAAACTCGATCCAATCTTCAGACTGGGATCAATGTGGAGCGCACAGAGCATTTGTCTACCGTCTACCCCTTAAACCTGTATTTCGCGACCGATCAGGGACTTCCTCGTCGCCCGACTGTGTACGTTTCCCGCGGCCAGAAACTTGAACTTCTCTCTTCTCCTTTCCATCGAAGAGCCAAAGGCGAACCGGATACCGGAGCCATTCGCCGCTCGCGCGAGTCGGATCACCCTTGATCATCCGCGGAGAGTCGTGATGGACTGGGCCTTCGGGAATTTTTCTCGCATTGTCGCGTATCTGATTACAATGGATGGCGAAAGAGAATTTACTTTTATCGCAGATCGTATCTCTCGCGCGAGTCCGTAATTGTATCAATAATTATATCGCTTGGTAATAAATTTATTATTTATATATTTTTTTTTAAGAATACATCATAGAATTGTTGTAGGAGAAATGTAAATTCTTACGTGAAATTTGTGATAACTATTATATATTAAGTTATTTCAATCTGCCTCGTACATCTTGATAGCGCCCGTTGAAGCTGGATGGTGAGGTGCTGATGGGAAAAGGAGTTTTATTACTCTTTTTCAACGTCCCATTGGGTCCAGGCTGGTTGCGAAAGTGACAGCGGCAAAAAGCTCGCCGTCCAGTTTAAAGGCGATAAATATCAGATGCAATATCAACGGGTGCGCACGGTATGCATCTCACCGAATGGCCTTGCGGTCGACGGCCATCGCTCAACAAGATTCTTGATACGAATAACTCAGCTCAAAGTATAAATCGCAGAAGCGCACCGTAAAAAAATGTATAACACGAACGAAACTTGATATTCCTCGAAATCTCGCCCTGGAAATAAATCATTTCCATTAAGTTTGACGTCGAGTCCACTGCGATAAATTCAATGACGGATGAGCGCGCGAAAAATTCGCCGACCTTCTAGTTGCTCGCAAGAACAATTTCGATTCTGCGTCCGTGTGATACGTCCGTGTACGAGCGAGAAGAGCACGACAGAGAGGAGGGCCGAAAACGAAAGAGGCGGATGGAGAGGATATTCCGGCTCGGATTCTCGTAGCCCGGGGGGGATACCAGCAATGACATACTCACCAACCCAACGTACGTAACTCCGCCGCGGTTGTTTCTCCCCCTTCCGCGCCCATTCGCCCCCTGTCCACCTCCACCCTTTCCCTTCCCCCCCTCCCGGTCCACCTCGTGGAACGGCCATATTTTTTTGTGCCCCGCAATTATTCGTCTCAAATTACCGGTCCAGACTGTAGCCGCGGAAAACTTATAATGCTGCAACGGCTCCGTACGAGGTGGAGTACCGATGTTGCCCGTCGGCGTAATAAAAAGGTCGCTTCAAATACAACCGTTGAATGCTCGGTCATATAAGAGTCCGTACAGCGGCGCCGAACTGGAAGAAAAAAAAAAAAAGGATGTATTCTTCGATACGCTGCTGAGCTTTGATGCTCGTTCTCTCGTGCGTGTTCACGCCGATTTACATTGAGTAACGTGAAATTTTTGCAACAGCTGACCGTGCACGCCGATATCAATTAAGGAGGCAGGTGGCTGGAGAGGAGACCACGATGGTTTCTTTTGTGAAGGTTGCATTATTCACATAGACAAAATATTATACACAAGACGGCGTGTTTAGGAGTTAAAGCATTTAACGAACCGACTGAATGATACAACGTTTCGTATATCAGCACTATAGATTATTAAATTACGGTCTATAATTTGGAATTATTATATTTTTGACTCTTGATTTGTTTGTTTGTTAGTAATGGCATCAGTTCCGCCAAAGCAATTTCCCGACTTGTGATGCACGATCGAAGAGCGCGCAAAAAGTGGTCAGGGAGTGCCGCCAGAGGTCTTACATAATCTCTCAAGATATACCCGACCAAACTTTTTTATCGACTCTTCTCTCTCTCTTTCTCTCTCCGTTTTATTTCTTCTCTCGCCCTCTTTCCTGCATTCCGTATCTTTCCGTACTGGCTTTCTCTACCTTCGTCTCTTGCTATTCGCTTCTCCAAAGAGTGTCCCTCTCGCGCGGGCACCGGAACCCCGTAATTTGCCCGACGACGCGTAAACTAAGCACTGTGGGAAGAAAGGGTGCCGATCGGAATCGACCAAAATTATGATTTCGAGCGTTCTTGGGTCTCCGTTCATGCACGCATGCACATGTGTGCGTCTCTTCGTAGATCGGAACTGTGTATTTTCTGTGACGGTGTGTCTCGTGGAAACGTTTCCTCGAAGTAATCATCATTACATACCTTATCGCCGTTACGTAGCACGTTCCGTTGCTGTTTAAGGGCCCCGTCGTGTCCCTTTTTCGAGGCACAAACGAGGACACGGCGTAGGTAGATAGAGAACTTCTCAACAGTTAGCGGACAAAGGAACGGCGCAAACATTTGAAGAGAAAAAAATTATAGGACCGCTCGTTCGAGTATCTTTCTTTCTTTCTCTTTCCCGCGAACCGTTACGAGTAATTGGTTCTCTAGAACGCGATTTCTGGATTCCGCAGCGCGTTCCAATGCAAAGATATAAAACACAGGGCATTTCCGTAATCGCAGCGCGGCCATGGTTGCCTTCGCGTTCCAGGGTCGAACCGTAAGCAGCCATTGTTTCCACGGCGCGGCGCTATCGTTATACGACGGTGTGAATCGGTGAGAGCAATCGTGAACCATCGAGAGAAGATCGCGCCGTCAAGGGTACTTTCGAAATCAAGACTTCGAGCAGTAAATACTTGAAGGGCGTAGAACTAAAATGTCTAATTGATTTTCATAGATTCTCCCACGAGGCTCTCTTTTTTCCAAGAGAAATAGTGATAGAGAAAGAGAGATACATATAGAGACACAGTGTTTATTAACTGGATAAGTTCTTTAAGAATGTACATGCAAGAAATGCGAAGAATTCATAACGAAAAAATAATGATATAAAGTAAATAAAGCAAAAGATGAATAGTATAAAGACAACACAGAGATGTAGAGAAAGTGCAAAAAATAATACAGACAAAATGAAATCACAAAAAGAAATTAAAAACAAACAGCAAGTAACAAAAGTAAATAATAATAATAATGAAATTACAGAAAACCGAAAAAAATAAATGAAAACTAAAAATTAAGTTACACAGTACTCTAAAAAATAAACGTGTGCATTAAATTTCATGCAAATCTGTATAAAATTTATGGAAAGTACAATAAATTTCACACACATGTACACAAATATATGAAAGTTAATGTAATATCTTGAAATTAAATTCGACTTATGTAACTTAAAAATACATTAAATTTTACAATATTTTTAACTGTGTGTGTGTGTGTTTATATATTCCTGAAAATATCTTCCATTTCTTGGTATCTGCATGATATAAAATTTCGGCATCGGTCATTAATTGAGCTGTTTATTTGGAAGTTGTATAACACACATCGATCAAACGTTTACATTAAAATACCTTATGTAAAGAAATCACGTATGCGCATAATTTGTTGAAAATATTTGCAGCTGTCTGACCGGCAGGGACGTGAGTAACGTTTCTTAATCTTTGCAATACTCGCAAATGAGGAACGTCGTTTCGGCAGCATCTCTTCACTCACAGGTTTTGCTGCGCGGAACATTTATCTCCTTCACCGACAGCGGTGGAAGGAGCCTATACGGACGGTGTACAAAGTAGCTCCTCTCTTTCGTGTTCATTGTGGCGAACGCATATTTGTGGATCATTTTTTCGACCATGTGTAAAAATTTCAGCAAAATTACACGACGGACAGAAACATTATCGCATGATTCCGAGTACCGATGTGAACGTTGCGGCAGAAAACAATATAATTCAATCGAGTCGTTATTAGTATATTTCTTACCAATAATGATGACAAAATCGCGGTGTAATTATTTTAAGTAGTAGCGTTGTTGTGTCGGTCAGAATGTTCAGAAAAGCATCAAATTGCAAAATCTCTCTCTCTCTCTTTACCAGAGAAAAATGAAAAAGAATTTCGCTGTTGGACAAAGTTGCGTGAAACATGAAACGTCGTTTCAATTTCTACCTCTTTCCGTTATTCCGTTAATGATGTTGTAACGGTTGAGGGCCGATAATGAGATTATCGTAGGATAGTCCCGTACATTCGTTCCATGAAGATGATTAATTCCTCATATCCGCTAAAGAATACCCTCCGATGTTGTGTCGAACGTTGCGTTTCTCTCGTACGATCGACGGATATACCGTGCGCGATCGATCTCTAACACTCGATTGTGCAGGCGAGGAATTAGTGTCGATCGGAGATAACCTCCGATTTCTACACGTTTGAATTATAGTTTTGTAACGCGAAGTGATAGTCCGGCATCGAACGATTCTCACGCAACTCTTACTTCCAAAGAGTTTTACTCGGGAACGGGGGATACACGTATATATATATAGATACACAATGTTGCGCAACGCATAGTCGGTTTACTAAACACCAATTTGAATCGCAAATATTTCACGATATCAAGCATATACCTAAGTTTTTACGATCGTCTTAACACGGATACGACGTGTTAATAGCGATTCGACGTACATTTAACTATCGTAACTTTTATAAGCTCACGATGTCGCGCGTCCGTCATGACGATCTCTCTGCTCGGATCATAAAATGCTTGAATTCTCTCGAATTCTTTCGAAGAAACTGTGAGTCACTTGATTACGTACTCATTAGCTTCTCCATATTATAGCTCTTTCTTTGGTGTGAAAGCGGCGGGATATAAACGGCGCACCGCCGTTTAAGCCGCTGGCGACGTCGACGTGGGGTTAATATCGAGTTATAAATCAGATCGCATTTGATCGCCGCGAGTGCTCTTTTTTTCCAGAATAGCGTGTACTTTAATCTCGGGGTTAACGCGCTCGAACGATACGGACTAACTGGACGGTCGCGCAAAAAATCGCGCGAGCCGCGGCGATATAACCGGACGCGCTGCTCTCTCGCAGCTCGATTAAATCGCCGTATAGAGAAAGGGAGGGAGATTCGGCTCAGACTTTAATAATCGCATCGATTACGCGCCGGAATCGCAAAAACGAGCACGCGAAACGACGTTCTTTAGTGGGTGAGAGAGAGACCCGGGTCCCGGGTTATATAGAGACGCCGTATTCGCGCAGCGATGTCGGGGTTCTGTGAGAGCAGCCACTCGGTGTCTTCCCGTACTTTACGAGACAAGGAAATTAGTTAAATGTGTAATAATGCTCGACGGGGGGTGTTTGGGCACACTCGAGACGCCTTCCTCCTACGTCCGTATACTATCAATCGCTTCGGCAATACTCATACGTGTCCCTTCGGCTCGCTCCCTCCGTGTCTTCCCTTTTTCTTCCCCGTCTGGATTCGTCGTTCCTTCCCACTGTCTTGTTCTTGCTGCCCCGCCGCTCCCACGTGCGCGATACCAAAAGCCATACCACTGTCGTCTTAGGTCGACCACACGTGGCGAGCTAAGCTGTCTCTTTTAACGCTCGGTCGGGACACTAAGCCGAGAATCGCTTAGGCAGCTCGTTGAAGGTTGATAACAACATAACCTAGACATACCCCACGCGAACAGATCGTCACACCTTTCCTCAGTCGAATCTTTATCTTAAAATCTCGTCTCTCGCTGTGCAACAATTAAGTAGATATGGCGTATAATAGTCAGCCGCGTACGTGCATAGTTTCTTCTTCTTCTTCTTCTAGCCTCTTTTTGTCGCATTTGGTATCGCCGATATCACACAGGCTAGTCGTTAAAAAAATCTCGCGAGTTTTACGAGTATGATGACCGAAGTGAGTTTCTACATTCTGGATTTTACGATGGAATTCGTCATCCGAAATTATGCGTCGTGCCCGCAAAAAAAAAAAATAAAGTTACCTTTTTACGGCCTTTTAAATGACATTCTTATCAGTTTAATCTGCATAATCGCATAACAAAGTAGATGGTGTCTCACCTGCCGGTTTCTCATCACGTTCTCCTTGTACGTAGGATTCTTTTACGCAACTATATATTTTTAATCTATTAATAACGAAGGGATGCGCGTCGACAAGCTAACGCTCAGGAAAAACGATACTATTCGCGAAAGCAATAATTACGAATCAGCCGTAATTAATTACGGCGCGTCGATTTATTAGGCTTCGGTTATCACGATGTTACAGAAATCGCGTGGCCTTCTCTACAGCAATACAGAAATTAATTACAACCTGTAGTGGTACTGACATTATCAGTAATTATAATCAGGAGCAGAAATCGTATACTTTTAGAATAAACCGACATGAGTTAACGTAAGTTATTTTGGTTGATGTTAAAAAAAACTGGATTTGTCGTCGAAATTACCTCTTTCGTCCATTCTCGAATTTTTATACGGCTTGAGCAATAAATAGCTTTACTATAGCGTTATCGCGAAAAAAAGATTCTTCGTCGCAAAATACAGAAATATTTACAATCGGCCTTTCCTTCGCATTTTTATATGGGCATGGAGCAATAAATAATTTTACTATCGCGTTATCTCTTAATGGACAACTGCTGTTCCATGAAACTGTTACGACATGATTAAACAGCTTGAATGCTTCAATTTCTTGGAAAAAGTATATCCATTGTAAATAGATATACAAGTCGATTTAAAAATTAATTCATAGTCTCGTTTACTTTATTCACATTTGCATTTGTCGCGAAGACAGAAGTGCGTGGCTCGTTTTACGCGATATTTATCGGCCAATGTAATTGAAACGTTCGTGCGGTGTGATATCCGAGCTTAACCGGCGTTCTTCTTTCTGTTTCAGGTAAGAGATGGACCTTCCATTGCCATGTACGCGAAGTCGATCGTCCCCGCTTCAAGGTAAATCCTGCGAACTCGAAAGATATAAGGACGGAAATAGCTGTAAGAGAGAGGATTCTTTTTCGATACGAAACTTAATATAAGATGATGTAACGTACACTGTAAAAAATTGCCTAAAATTCAGACAAATGCTGAAATTTTTTTACAATCACATTGTGTGAATTTCCGGACAGAATATTGTCTGAATTTTTAGCCATATAATTGTATCAATTTCTAGAATCATTTTTCTAAATTTCTAGCTATAGTTGTATGCATATTTTTTATTTTAGTGCCCGAATATTCAAACATTGTTTGAATTTCTAACCGATTGTCTGTGAATAGGTATTTCTAATTTTGGTGTTTGAACATTTAGACACTTTTGTCTGAATTTCTAGCCAGTTCAAACAATTATAAGGAGCTAGAAATTCAGAGAAACGTGGCTAGAGACTGATACAACTATGACTAAAATTCAGACAACGTGACTGTAGGAAAACTTCTTTCGTCTGAATTTTAGGCAATTTTTACATTGTAATAGTGTCGCGAGACAAACTCGCGGAGGGGCAAAAAGAAAGAGAAAATTAAAGTTCATTGAATTACGTAAAGGTTAGTGATTCGTTATGCGCGGACTATACCGATTGAAATTGGCATGGTATATTATCCGACGCAAGATTACGATTTAAAAAATTGTTTTTATAACAGCAGCCATTACGCTTAAGACACAATTTAAAAGTACAGACAATAAAAACAGGAAATAACACACACTTTGTATAACTGAATCATTAAAATTCAACTAAAAAGAAGATAGCTGAGAGAGTATTGTATAATTAAAATACCAATATTTGCATGTCAGAGTTTCGATCTTCCAATATCATATACATTGAATTTAAACACTAAAGCAAGATTAGCTGTAACTTATAAATTCCACATTTTATTCACTGATTACCAGTAACCATGATGTAAAAGGAAAGGTGTATCATTGTTGTATAATGGCTATAGCATTACAACTATAGTCATATTTGACCAATTTGAATTCACTCTCCTATACTGTGCATCCACGATACACCTTTCTTTTTACATACCAGTGACATACTTAAGACTGACGTCAGTGATTATCCAGTGATTCAGATTTAGAGAGCAAATTTCGACTTATCGCAGAAACTTTACTATACATGTGGTTTCTAATAGATTGAAATCGGTTCTTATTGCTTGTGCTTTTTCATTGTACATCAGGTTTTACCTTGACCATGCGATCAATCGACTCGCGAGTGGCTCTTCCTTCGTTAACTTATTGCATAATTAATTACGGTTACGACCTGAACTTCTGATACGCCTTGGTCAATTGATCGAATCTGCAAAACTCCCGTAACTCGCGAGATAGATAAGTAGTTCCGCAATAAGAACGGATGGATTATTAAACTGTTGCCCCTTGCTCGCGGATCGTTCGTTGACTCTCAACACAATCGATCCTATCTCTGACTTTTCATTACGGTGCCTCGCGGGCCGCGATGGGATCAACGTTGCTGGGAAAAACGCGCGCGCTTATTGATAGACGACTCGAAATAACAATGAGCGCCAAGTCCTCCTCACATCACGATCCGTATTAAATTACCTCGGCTTTGTTTGTGGATCGTTCGTTAATCGCGTACGTACGCATACAGACAGTAAGACGCGAGCAATTAACGGATACGGACGAGGGGTCTATTTTTAGCGATCTGCACGCCGCTAATCATCATTCCCTCCTTTTGCAACGTACGTGCAACGATCGCGACGTGCGATCGTATCCGGAACCCTGACCGTCGGCAACGGCATGCCAGTCATCGACTTATGATTTTCCAACGTCGTGCGCTAAACAATATCTCTCCTTATACCTACCAAGCTACTCCCGTCTTCGAAACGATACTATCTGCGATACATACGTCTCGCATTCCCGTCATTCGTCGTTCGGGTGGGAGAGACGAAGGTACTTGGTGTGTATACACACGCGAGAGAGGAACGAGATATCGGACACTGACCCGCACAACGAGTCGACCGTCCATATCTTCCTATAGCAGATATGTCATAGTCTGTAGATACATCACGTTCCATCGCATCCTGAGGACTCTGTCTATAGAAACGTCATTGACTGATAAGCACGAAACGCAACCGCACTGATTGCGACATGCCGTTGCATTCGGAGAAAAATATATTTAACTTGAAAAAAAAAAAATCCTTTCTTTTGTTCATCTTTTTTAAGCTGAAATGAAAATAACTTTGACAAAAGTAAATAAGAAATTTTTCTTTGGGTGTACTGCAAATATAAACGCACATAAATTTCTTCGAAAACTTTTTCGATTTATTATTGTGAGTTCAATAACAGGGTTTTTGTACTTTCGCAGAAAAATTTATACAATATACTTGTCACATCTGCAAAGATCTTCCTATTGATCTGGAAAAGACGACTCTTTAGTCTTAATTATATTTGGTTAGATTCAGGAGATTCAAAAAAGGTCTCTAATTATCAATAGCTCTAGACCAGTTAGCGACCAAGTGTTATATTTGCTCTGGCTCAACTCAAATCTATTCGAAAAGAAGAAGCATGGATAATTATTACAGAGGAGATTACGCTTCTCTTGTCATTTGCCCGCCAATTATTTTGCTGTCTTATACAGAAAATGCAGATTCAGTAAAAAAAATCACAATATTCTGAAAGACATAAGATATGTCAAAAAATAAATTATGTCATATTGAATCTTTATATTTTTATTATTGCAAAAAATATCGCTTATATTTATCGATAATCGCCTTTGTGCGTAAATAGTATTTAAAAGTTTCCGCGATGCCAAAGCGGACAGATCGATGTTTAATTTGCGCAAATATGTTAATTCATAATTATTATAGTAATATATCGTTAACAGAAAGACCGAATATATGTGTGTACAGATAACGATGGTTCAGCGTAACGTTTATTGTTTTCTTCGTGGCCTTTCCCGGCTCGTCCGCAGATGGGCCGAGCATCGCGCTTTCAATTAACGTTGTGTCAGCGCATCAGCCGGCGGCGTGGCATGATCGTCCCGGCAATCCACGTCGAAATATTTTCGGTCAATATTTATGCAAAACGCTCGGCTCCCCTCGCCACCTCTCCTTTCTTCGAGATGTCGGAAATATGGTGATTAAGATTGACCCGTGCTTCCCAAGTAATCTTTCGAAGTAATTAACGTGTAAGCAGCATGGCACTGTTTCACAGCCCGTCTCGTTTGTGTCGATTGCTGTGTTATTCTCGATAGCTCGGGAATTTGCATAAAATGAATGCGGAAGTACTTGGCAGCGCGCCGGACGTCAATTTTTGTGCGGGGAAATAACGTATGCAAAAACATATAATAATATCTAAAATCTTCGGAGTGGAATTTAATTCTAAAGAGCCAGACAAATTGAGCCAGAGTTGAAAAAGAGTAGCATACATTTGTTAATTTTTAAGAGTGAAAATTCACTCTGTCGAAGGTAAGAACTGTATTTTCCATTTCTCTCCACTCCGTTTATAATAATAAACCCGCCTGTACATACCGTTTGTTTCGACCGTTAGTGGGCGTAGTTAGGGTGTCTGGTTATTGATAGCATTATCGCGCAGCTTTTCTTTGACCAGTTCGAGAATATCGAGGGACATGGTTATCCGAGGAAGTTATATTCGATCGTGTCACAGCTCATGTAGAAACTGGTTCCCTTATCGAGCCGTGCCGTGTAACTCGGCTCATTCGCCGAGCTACGTCTAGGCGATTTCCTGCTAGATCACCGATGGCCGCGACTCTCTTAATCAACCGGCATAGCGAGAGATTTGTGGGAAACCATCCCGCCGGTAGTACTCTTCTATCCGCTTCGCGCCATTTGTCATGCCGGTGAATCTAATCTAGCTCTAAGCTTTCGTAATGCATCTTTCAAAACACGATGTGGATTTTAACGCGCAGTCATTAATATCTCGGCATGGTTTAAGATTCTTTTTTCCAATTCGTTCAGACACGTACATGGCCGATATTGAGATAATTATACACCTTGACTGTTATGAACTATTCAGTGTCGATCTTCATACATGTAGTGTTTGATCGTATGCACGATTTTGTAGAGAATGTGTGAAACTTCTTAATTCTTTCATTTATCGTAGCCATTCGCAGAGATATACAATTTGTATGTTTTCTGATTTGATTTATGGTCTAATTACTATCTAACTATGCACGCCACACATGCGATTAATCTCTTTTTTCAGCGTTGAAGAAAAAGTGAAGTTAAGTTCCATTTGTACCGGAATGTAATGAGCAGTTCACGGTCCACTTTCGCAATTTCTTCGTTCATCTTCGAGCCGCGCGGTGCTCGGCAGTGAGAAAAATGTCCGCTACACGAAAGTCACGGTACCGCTACGGACTCATGAAAGTCGATGAACCGGTCGCCGATTCGCTCGACACTGCCGAGCGACCAAGGCTACGACAATTCCGCTCGCGAACACGACTTCCGTTTCATTCCTTCTAGGCAAAGACATTTGCGATCGTTCTGGACCGCGTCATCAAAGTATTGGCGTTCATAATGGCTTCATTTGAAAGTCATATTTAATGCATTTTCTCGGTAACGCAAGTCGTAAATTTTACATACCTCGACAATGTTGATAGCTGAAAATTTCTCAATACAAAACGCAGCACTATACACTACCACTTATCAGAGAAAAAGAAATAAGGGAGAGAGAAAGAGAAAATACATTTAGCTATTTAAAACGTTTTGCAGGCTTATTCTGTAGCTTTTAACGCAAATTTTGTTATCGTTGTAATGCCGCTGCGCAGCTCTTTTACTGTAAAAAAAGTGATAAAAAAGTTACGCAGTGGCATTATAAGTATTATAACGATAACGAAACTTGCGTTAAGAGTTATAGAATGTGCCTACTGACATTCCTTCAGGCATACAAAAGTTATACATGACGATAAGAGTGATTATATCGATGCAGTACAAAAAATAGAAAACGTATTTCGAATTATGTGTAGATATACATGTAATAATGCTGAAAAAATAAAAACATGTGCGTGTTTGTGTGAGTATATGTATGCCGATTGAGAGCAAGTACATTTTGGTAGCACATATTTTTCTAAGAAGACATAATTAGTTAATTAATCAGAATAAGACTCCGGCATTTGTTTTACTTAGAGTTTTCGCGAAGCATGCATAAAAGCCTTTATAGTTTGAAATAATTTAAAAATAGGAACAAACGGACAAAAAACATTTGATATTGATTGGGAGGGATGCATACAGAGAGTTGGAGTTTATTTAAGAAAAGTATCTGACAGTGATATAAAGACAGTATATGGACCGAGTGGTCTGTTGAATCCGAGGTCCTTGATCCGCGTTAGTCATCGGTCCTGGAAGCCAAAGGGTCGAGCGTATAATAGAAAAAAGAAAGCCAGAACGTAGTTGAAGAAGTAGAAGAAAGAAAAGATTGAGATTCCTACAAGCGTGGAGATGGAAAATAACCCTGACGTTTTTATATATGCCCTCTCTTTTTATCTTTCTTCGTCCGTACTCGAAAGGGCGTTCGCTCGTGATAATCCTTTGCCCATACCGATCTCACCTGAATAATCCGTATTCATAAACGGTGGAGTCATTAGTGACTCCTCGGTATGGCGCGCGTAGGTGGGGCAGTAATCGGTGAGTTGCCGCAGGTGGTGGTCGAAAAGGAGGTGAGAGAGAGGACGAGTGAAACCGACAAGGGCACAACCAGTGCGATATCCGGCAAGGAATGGTAAAGAGAGAAAACGAGAAGAACGAGGGATCAGCTCTTATAAAAAACTCATTGAGGCGAAAGGTGAAGCTCGGGGCATCACCTTTACGGGATTTACGTCGTGTTAGCCGTCTGGATCGCGAAATTCTTCGCGATCTATTGGTATCGGGGACGATCGTTTTGTACGACCTGTGTTGGCTCGCAGCCTCGACTGCGCTGTCGCGCGCGTGTCGCGCTGCAGAATGCAAATGTCCCGTAACAAACGAGAGCTTTGGATTAAGAGTTATTACTGTCACAATAATTAGCTAAAGGGAGAGTAATATGTTGAACTGGTTACCCTGATGCGCACACACACGAGTTGCGATACTGTCGCGCACTGTCCTCAGTCAGCAGCGTTTAGTGCCCGTCTCTATCACATTGTATAGATAATTAATTTTAATCTCAATTCAACTCTTTATCTTCTTTCAATTCTGTAATTCTAAGAATTAGAGAAAGATAAGGAGTAAGTTGAATCGAGATTAAAGTTAATCTATATTCGTAGAAACGGGCATAAGATTGATTCTGTATATCTGTCGTGCGACAAATCTTTCTGGTATGTTAATTGACTGCAAAAGTTCTCGGATCTCTGTATCCTGTAGCCAATCAACAGGTTTGAAAAATTTGTCGTACGATAAAATCGGATAATATTGATCTAACAAGGCATATCTTTGATACTTTACGTAAAATAATCAAATGATAGGATACCACTTTATAATGATAAAAAGGATGGAAAGATGAATACGGAGATAAGATAGACAAATGCGATTAAAAACGAGTTCATTTAGGTGATTTACCCTCGGATGATTAATCCACTGTATCGCATCTACAAGACTGACTCATTCCCAAAGCGACGAAAGTCGGAATGCGTTTATGACTCATTTAAGTTGCGGGTATGCATTAGCGATAATAAAATAGGCATGATACAAATTCATTGAAGTTATCCGGATAACATTAAATGCGTCGCTGTAATCTGTAAAGACGGAAACGAATGAGAGAGAGAGAGAGAGAGAGAGGAAGTTGAAGAGATAAGCAAGGAAATAAAGCGCGAAAGAACAAAAATCAGCATAAAATACGAGAGGAACGTAACGGGGAACGATGAGAAGGATTGCGCTCATGTATGCACTGCAGAGAGCATAACACGATGGACAGCATAACGACCGTCTCGCGGGGAATCTGGATTTCGAGTAAGCTCGTAAGTTCTCCGTAAGAGGGGAGGGAGGGACGAAGGTGAGAGAAGAGTGACGATGCAGCGCGGTAACCCTCGTGGATGTTACATAAGAGAGGGGTTCTTTCTTCTTCCTCTCATCGCAGTGTATCTCTCGCTTCTTTCGTCTTCACGCTGGAGATCCTCTCGGCCCTGGTGCATCCTCTTCCCCTGGGCAAGGCGCGTCATAACTCAGGGACATCACCGTTCCGTGATTACGAGTCATTAAGGGGGCCGCGAACCGGTCGCTAAGAGCGTACCCTTTGTGCATCCCCCCGCGAATGTGTACGTATACACGAGGCGGTGCTCACACGTTCTCGAGCGCGAGAACGCATGCGTGGTTGAGCTTTAACGTGCCAAACGTACGTGACGCAACGTACGCACGCGCGTGGAATCTCTCTTTGGCTTAACCATTTCAGCCTGGCCATTCAGTCGGGGCCCCACGGGTTCACCCGGACCATTTTTTAGCTTCGCTCGCTGCGGGAGTTCATATCTCCCCCCCCCCCCCCCCCTCTCCC
>NW_017275390.1:2057182-2158858 GCF_001594065.2 Cyphomyrmex costatus
CCCCCCCCCCCCCCTCTCTCTCTCTCTCTCTCCTGCCGTCGTTTTCTTTTTCTTCGTCGCAGCTCCTCTCCGTCGTTACTCTCGAAATTCACATCTTTTTCCTTCCTTTTCCCTCCTCCATCTGCGATGTAGGAATGCGGAGGTGGTTTCCGCACCTGTCCAAGTTTTTCACACACGCGCGCACACGCCCGCATGCAGGCGTATACGAACGTACATCCGCCAAATCGAGATCGGAAGCTCTATTGGCTCCTCAGGTTCCTTCGTTACGACGTGCTTGACACGCCGTGTCAGCCTTTTCTTTTGCTGTATCGCGTGATGTCATTTAAACGTAGTTCGCTACACAAAAACAGAATAATTTCTCGCACTTCCACGACCCTGGATAATTGATGTCATTTTCGCTATTATGTGTTGCATGTGTTTCGCTATTTCTCTTTTCGTCGGATATTATTGATTATTAAAATTAATTTCTTCACTTCTGTTAAAGAATCTAATGATCTTCGATAAGAAGAAGTATATACAAATTGTATTTTTTTGCTCTTAAGACCTCATTACATTGTCGTTATGCAGCTTTTTTACAAAAATCTGTACTGTTATAACGTAACGATATCGATGTTAAGAGTGACAGAATGAAGGTTTAAGTTCGTTTCATGTCTTTTCGCGGATTATCGTAGATAAGTAGGTGCTTCCCATTTGGTGACACAAGTCGGTATAAGCATTCTATATTTCTTGATGTTCAGCGACATAACAAGATAGAACGACATTTGTGTTGACTCGTGTCACCAAATGGAGAGCACCTAATATAGACCGATAAGCAGACGGGATCGATCGTTTCAATTAAGCCAGCACGATCTGTACGTGTGAGATATCGAGTATTATACAGGTATCTCGACCTGTCGGGGAACGCACCTAGGCCGCGGGGCAAATACAGTTAGGGATTTCCATACGCCCCCTTTCCTCCGTGCCAGTTTCGTCGACCTCTGCTGCGGCAATTGCTGAATATTTATATACGCGATATTCGAAGTTATAGACAATGAATATCGAAGAGCGACCGCCCACGCGTGTACGCTGCCTACGTCCCACATTCGCATCACTCTCTCTCTTCCCATCTCCTCCTGCCAAACATACCTTTTCATGATTGATTTCTTCCCTGATGAGGAATCTGAAAACCGAAAATAAAATGTGGAGCAACGTTGCGTGACGCGCATCGATTACTGGCAGTATGAACGTCAAATATAGATCGTTTTCACATATATTACTTGAAAATTCGAAGGTTACGAAGACATTTATCAATGAAATTCATTCATGATAATTCATTCATAACTTTTTGGCCTTTGGATAAGCGTATATTATGTAAATAGGTTTTAGGCTGAGATTTTACTCTTTTAGTCTCTCTGCATTCCGTCTTAATTCTTTTGTTTGTCTACATAAATTATTGTAAAATATATAGAAAATTTAATAAATTATCTATTATTAAATTAAAGGAGAAGAACCAAGCAGAGGGATATTTCTTGCAGAGATGAAATCCTGGTTTTACTTATCTATTAGATAAATTATTTAATTTAATAACAGAAATTTCGATATATTACTAGCAGTGAGAATAGCAAAAAGACAATAAGCGAGAGATATTTCTCAGAGGTGAAATCCGCGTAATCCGTGTTTTATTATACAGATGGAAAATTTCTTGTAACACGTGAACTCGCGTACGGAACGAACGTACGTTGCGAGAAGTTCAAAGGAGCCGCGTTTCCCAGTGCCACTCGATCGACGATTCGCTACGGTCTTAGCGTCGCGCGGACGCGACCAGTCGCGAGTACATCGTGATGCGCGCAAGAAACTGTTCGCGCGTATTACACGTCGACACGCGGGCGCAATCGCGCAGATCTACGCAAGAAACGCGCGCGGCCGTAATGTCGCGGCCGGCGAGGAAGTTGCCTAATGCTCGGCTCGCATGAGAAGGGTCGGCCTCTCTCGCGACAATGTCCACGGAAGAGTATATTATTTAACCGAGATTTATTACACTTACTTCTCCCTCCCCTCCCCGCCCCTCTTTTCTTTCTCATCCCTTTAAGGTCTGAAAGATTTCCATGTGCTTATGCAGCGAAACGGTTTTAATAGGCATTTAGAAATGATTAAGGATGTAAGAGGATACCTATACGTTTTACTTAAGACAGGAAGCACGCACAATTGTGATAGAATATTAAAAAGAGATTAATCTGGAAAAAAGGGATATGCTGCACCGACAAAAGCTGACATAAATTATAATTTATTTACGACACCGCGCGAGCAAATAATACCGTGATAACCCCTCATTACAGAGAGAACAGATCGATGCGCGAGGTTCAATGTGGCGTGTCTTTGTCATCGACAGCGAAACTGTCGTAAATTACGGTCGGGCGTCAGTCAGAGGCCCGGCTATTAGTAAATCGGGCCGCGCGCGGTTTAAGCCACAATCTCTCTAGCAGGCCGCAATTTCGTATCGCGCACGCGTTTTTTTGCGCAATCGCGGTTATTTATAACGTACAAGGAGCGCGTTCAGAAGGCCGCGTATTACGCCCTTTTTGCCGACACCGTCGGACAAAAGCCGCCACCGCGCCGTACGTACCCCGAGATCTCTCGCGCGCAAAAACGCAACTTTCGTGCCGCACACACGACCTCGTGGCGAGAGTAGGAGGAGGCGGCGAGGAGCGCCGGATGTGTCGCGTTCCTGAATGTGTCGCGCGATGACGGTGTCCAGAGAGCCGCGTCCATGAGCCCAGCTTGGGGACCCCGTGTGAGGGTCCCCGGCATCGCACAGCTCGCTCGCGAAAAGACACGCCGAAGCCGACGGGCGAAAAGAGAAAAGAGAGGCGGGAGGGACTAGGGCAAAAAGACGGTAGCAAGTAAGCCTGGGAGAGAGAGAAAAAAGGGACGGCGAAACAGCACGGATATTATTTGCCATTAAAGCGAGGGACAATTTAAAAGCTATTACTATTACTCACGGCCTTCGTGTGCAACACGCTCTCTCTCGCTTGCGTTCCGCGAGATCGCGCGGAGGATTCGCTCATGGTCCCCGTTCCCTTGCACGTTTGCCCTCTTCGCGGATCGTTTTGCGTGACCGAGCGTGTCCCATGTTCCGTCCCGTACCCGATTTTCGCGGCGTTACGCGTGCGTTTGCCGTAACGAGCGCAAACTGTTACCGCCGCGCGCCGTCACGTCGCGGAGAACACGCTGGGGGGGGGGGGGGGGGGGGGAGTACGAGAAGCTCATTTTTATCTGCGATTATATACATACATTTTCTTGCTTCGTCGACTCTCGCTGCTTGTAGTCGCGATTCTATTCATAGCGAATTTTTATACGCTGGGATATTGTTTTACTTCGGGTTGATTCTGCTTATTTTGTGTCATGCTCCTTCATCTCTTTCTCTTACTCTAGAAATTTTTCGACGATTCTTAATATAAAGGTACTTTAAGTAACCCTTTTTAACGAACGAATGGAAATAAATATAATTGGGACGACTTGGGTAATCGAGGATAGAAGGGCCAGCGCAAAAACGTCAGGCCCGCCTACTTCAGAATGATAATAACGGTGCATTGGAGTTCCTTTGAAATGTGCATGTTGTTACAGCTCTCCAAGCTTAATGCATTTCTTTCCTAAATATTTCAGAGATTACATTTCGTTTCCATATTTGTGCAAAAGTACTCGACAAGTATTGTACTTGTATACAATCATAAAAACTTTCGCCGCTTTTTCTCTATGTAAATTCTTTCAATCGCGTAATATAATATTATTAAGAGTTATCTTTTTATATACAATAAACATATAAAGTATATTTTATCTTATAATATTTTAATAATATATATGTTCGAGAAGTTATATAGTAAGAATCAATCAATCAATATACAACTGCTGCAGTATTCATTTTCATCATCTAATTTTAAAATAATTTTGACGTTTAGAACTCAAAAGTTATTATTTTATCTTGATATTTTTAATAATTATTGACTCTAATTAATTTCTATAATATATTATTTATTAAAATATTTATTGTTATGTAGAACATTTCACATATCTATATGTTATACATATAAGACACAGATGTTCATGCAAATGCGTCTTTTATTTAAATTATTGTGAGTGCAAACAATCGTTACGATATGAAGAAGATTCTCACGGTCTTACATGTTGATACCATGTTATCAATTTCATGGTTAATCGAGTGTTCTTCAAAAAGATTTCTGTGAAGATGTGTTCCCTTCATTGCGGCGGAAATAAAAGCCTCAAGAGTCGGCCGCGCTACTGGTCTCCAAAGCGGCAACAGCCGTGTCGGATGTGCGGCGAACACTGGAGAGAGGCATTCCGTTTAAGAACCCCAAGCGAGCGCAGCGTTCTCGAATTCCTCGCGCGGGAGATTAAGATCGGGACGCTCGAGAAAAGCCAAGTATGACGACGTATGCGTGCAGTGGATTCTGTTAAGGTGTGGAGGATGTACGGGCACGAGGGTAGAGAGAGAGAGAGAGACAGAGGGGGGGAAGAGAGGAAAAAATAGAGAAAGTTGAGTGAAGAAGAGGCAACAATAAAATGAAGAAAAGAGGAGTGACGTTAAGTCAGAGAGGGAAGGAGGGACAAGCGTGGAGGGCAGAAAAAATCTCACGGGGTCGTCCCTCGTTAGTTTCGGATCTCCGAATAATAGCGTTCGACCATTAAACAAACAGTAATTCGGAGTGATTCCGCACTATTTCTTGCAAAATTCACTATTTGAGGGCGGAAGAGGAAACTATTATGTGATGATCGTTGTTTAAATGTCGTAATTTTTAAAGCGTATATAAAAATAACGATAAATTAAAAAGTATTTTTAATAACAATTCTTTTTACTAGAATAAAAATTGTATTAATCAGAATTCTAGTTATCTCAACTAGAATTATAGTAGATTTAACTAGAAAAAATTCTAATTCGTTTATGTTCCACTAGAATTACTATTTAATTCAATCGGACCATTTTTCTCAGTGTATATAACATCAAAATGTAAATCAATTCATTTCCGTGTTTAATTTCAAAATAAACGTTTATATTAACATATGCATGTATTTAGTAAATAATAAATTAATTTTGAGTATCTCAAATTTAATATATATAATATTTTCTTAAATTAAATTTGTAATTCCACACTACTTTTTTAGCTGTTTAAATAAACATGATGTTGAGTAGGAACAGTGGTGACTTATAGAAATGTTTAAAATCGGAATAAAAGAACTCAAATATAATTTGACAGAATGAATTTAACAGAGTAGAATAAAATTTTTATGATTATAGATTTTTTTTTTAGATTTTCGAATGAACATTCTACGGTATTTGCGCGACGCTGCCGTGACTTCTGCGCGCTAAATGGACCCTCTTGAAGAATGCACTTTCGTCCCCCCGGGCGACTCGCTGAACGATGCCGCCTGAACCGAATCGCACATGATCTCACTCCTAATTCTAATAGCTGCAATCTGCACCTGCTATACGAACACGCATGGTCGGCCGTGGGCTCTCGGGACACATAACGCGCACGTACGGCACGTTACGTCGATATAAAGACGACTTGCCTCCGAAAAATTCTTGCATCTAATATCCCAAAATTTGCGGGTGCCGCCAGTAAGTCGCGTGCGTTGATTAAATTCAAAGCGCATAAATTGGTACACGAGCACACGAGTCCTGCTATTAACTGCACGAAATCGCGCTGCTTTAGCGATCGCGCGTAAACGTTGATCGATCCGTTAATCATGGACTCTCGACAATAACGCGTGTCGCAGGTACATTAGCGTCACACGCACGCGATAAATGATCTTGTAACATTTAAATTAGAATTGTTACGAAACGAGAGTTACAAAACTTTATACCGAGTCGACAGCTATTCAACAAATGAGATAGATCTTCGCAATCATCTCGCTTCAGATGTTTTGTAACAAATAATTTCTGAAGCTACGAAGGATCTCGGCAATCGTCGCGGTTGTTGCTTAACGAAAGTAATGACTATCTGGAACAAGACGCAAAGAAGAAGTCGCAGCAAAGGACGAGAGAGAGAGAGAGAGAGAGAATCACTAGAAGCCGCGTATTCTTAATTATTTTCTAGCGTGTGTGTGAAGCGATTCGCGCGACTCGGTTCAATAAATATGCTCGTTTGCGATTCACTCGCGAGTCACGGCGGCGATGATACAACGCGGCGAGTAATACGAGGAGCGTAATATTCTGCCCACACCGGTCACACCGCAACCTTATCCACCTCACACCTCGAGGAAAGAGTAGAAGGACCCCTTTTTCATTGCACTCATCCTCGCGGTTTCTCCGCGGTTTCTTTTTCGCTTCCTTCTCTCCTTCATACGAGGCGATAATTACGTTTGCATTAATGTCAGTCTCGGGATTCCCCCGCTTGCTTTGCGCCCGGGGCACTTGTACGTTTAATTGGGCGACAACAATCCTAACTGCAGTGAGGTTGTTTCACCTCAACAGTACGCGCCTAGTACGCGCAATAATTATAAGACGTATCTTATTATCTTTTTACCTTTTTCCGGGATATTTACTTATTCATAGCTCATCACGTCTGACTTGGGGATAAATTAAAGAAATATCTAGTCGAAGTACATATATCTAATCAACGATAATTATAGTACGTGGCACTCATCTGTCGATTGGCCACCATTCCCCCGACAGTATCTCTGAAAAATCGCGAGATGAAGTAGATATTTTTACTGCCGTTTCTCAGAGCCTGGCAGCGTCGCGCCACGCCACAATAATTACGCGCAGGTCCTTCGAGAGAGCGGCGATCCGCGCTCACGATATTGCTGTCCGACGAGGGACAAACCGGCCGCGTAGAAACTGGGGCCTTGCGAGCCCGACTTTCGAGACAAACGGCCGATAGGCAATTAATCTCAGCCACTCTGCTACCCCCCGCCCCCTCTCTCTCTCTCGCTCGCTCTCTCTTTGCAGCGGCCTGGACGATGGCCGAGGAAAAAGGTCGCGTAAAACGGATGGAAAAGTCTCTCGGGTGTCCTATCGCCGTGTGGACGACGACACGCCGTCCAATTTGAGAGCGATATCTTAACCCAGCCAGTGGCATTACGCCGGCAATAAATAACGCCGCGACGATATAATGCATCGGGACACCAAGCTGCACCAACCACCACCGGATAAGAGAGATTAGTCCCTCGCGCGGCTTTCAGTTCGCTCCTGTGCGAAATTGCATTACCAATCTAGAGGCATTTAGAGGTTTCACGTAGCAGAGGTGACGTAAGCGACGCGTTTTTATATACACAATCCTTGTTGTTTTGTTGCCGTCGCCAAACGCGGAGAAATTGCAAAAGTCAAGAATATAAATGGGAGTGCAATACGCGACGGAACCACTTGATAGCACGTATATCTTCCGCGCGAAACCTACCCATTCGCTTGTAGAAACTTCACTTCGCGCATAATGGTTAATTCAAGAAGGAAAATGTCCGGTCTCTGTCGATCTTATCAAAACTATAGAACAAATCAGACAAAGCGAGTAATATTCGTTTGAATCATTCATGAATTTATTTTAATACATGCGCACATTTTTTTCGTGGAAGATACAGCAACGATGTTGGAATACACAATGGGACACAATGTTTCATATTTCAAAATTTTTTCATTAACTTTTACAGAACGAAAAAGCCATGCTGAAAAAATCACCAAGTTTTAATAAATATTTGTTTGAATATTTATTAAATGTAAATATATATTTATTTGGTACAACAATTATTAATTTAATTAACTATTATTTTTTTACGTAAATATTTATTTATTGTAAGTAAAAAAAATGTTTACTTAATATTATTCATAGAAATATATATCGAGATTCACTAAATTTTTTTCAGAGCACCAAGTAGTGAAATAGTGTCATATTTTCAGGCAAAGAATAAAATAATGTGAATTATAATAAATTTTACTCAAGAAAAAGCCGTAAGATTAAAATAATGGACCTCTCTCTAAACGTTATAGTAATAATCTACTTAGGTTTTGATAATTGAAAAAAGTCATAATTAGTGTGTCGACGCTTTCTTTAGTTAATATCGAGTTTTCCGTTTTCACAATTAGCTCTCCATTTACTACTAATGAGCTTTTGTCGAGTGAATATCAATATTCTAGAGAAATCGGTTTACTTCGTAAGTATACCATCGCGAGAAAGAAGGGAACTTTTTACAGTGATATATCCACATGTGGCGCGTTGATAGATTTATTCCTATTTATCGGGATTGTGAGTCACGATCGCAAGAACACACACGGGCTTCTTCTTGCTAGACGCACCTGCGAAAGCGCGGCCGAATTGTTCGCATGTGCGAACAGGTGCAATATACCGCGTCGCCCCGCGTTCGCTCGCACGCGCGTGCGTGCGTGCGAACGTGCGTGCGTGCATGCGTGCGTGCGTGCGTGAATGCGTATACCGCCTACGGTGCCGGGTTATGGAACGATACCACTGAAACGACGGGGATCGAGTTCTCCCGATCGACTTCCCCGAGTAGTACGTTCCTTTCTCCGCGATGCCTGTTGCGTGTCTCGATGGCAAAAGATCGAGGAGAGGCAAATTCGCGCGCGTTCGTTCGAGGGCTCCTTAGGTCGTTAGGTGGACGAGCGGGAGGGCGTTTCCGGTGAAATGGATTTATGTGCGCGGTTGACCTCGCACGTAACGCTACGTTCGTTATCCGAATTTAATTGCATGCCGTTATGATGAAATAAAGCGTCTATTCGACACGTGGATGAGCTTTCAAATGGGAAAATCAGTTATGCGGATGCTGAAGATACGAAATCTTACTGAGCGAGATTCGAATCGAGTATCCTCATTAGTCGCAATTTGCAAATCTTTACGTACAGCGTTGAACACAGATTTCAGATTAAGTTTCTCTTAAAATTGATTTGTGAGATATTAATCGAGAACTTAAATTGCCTGGATTCTTTTCTTTGAACCTTCAAAGTGTTTCATCCTCGAAGCTTGATTCTTTTCGATATGTTAAATATATATTTGTAAATATTGATATAGTAAATTTTCACATTGAGAAAAATGTGATTTGCTTCGATGGATGTATTTTTATTATTAATTTAAATTGTTTAGGGTAAACCCGGTATATACGCCGCACCTATCGAAAACTTAATTTATCAATTATTATTTACTATGTTTAAAGTAAATTAATTATATAAATAGAAACTTTGTATCATCTACTACTGTAAAAAAAATATTAGAAATCTAAAATAATTTATTTTCCATATTAAAAAGTAACTTTTTCAAATCCCTGCATTTTTGCCATTTATCCCATAGGGGGGGGATAATATGGCCACTCATATATAATTCATAAGAAAATCACAAATAATCTATAAATAAGATGTAAAATGACGACGTAACTTGCATTGTTTATTAATATATGACAATTTTTATTGTTCAGAATGAAAAATGGAATACAAATAGGACTTAACACAATTTTTTAAAATAGCTTCAAATCTTTGAAAATAATCTTTAAACGTTTAAGATTTATCAACATTTATGCATTAATGCAATGTATAATTGTTAGAATTAACAAAAACTTCTTAAATAGAGCGTCTGTGCTGCGGCACAGCATCCCGCTCGCTAAAAATGCCGTATATCCCAAATAGATGAGATATATATGACAACTAATTAAACAAACAATACAGGAGCAAAGCACTTGTATTTTGCTATACAACATGCTTTACTATTCCTCTACACATATGTATTGCAAAATAACCACTAAGTCTTTTACACGCTCTATAATAATCATTTTATGTAGATTATAAATTATGATGGCACTACTTATTACAGTAAAAAATCGATTTAACTCGCAATAATTTCATTAATATTAACAGTAAAGAACTGAAATCATAACATAATACTAATATACCATAAAGGCATGTAACAAAGTAATTGATGGAAAATTATCCCCACTCCTTCTATTTTTTCTGACTTCTGCGGCGTATTTGCTGACGCGGCGTATATACCGGGTTTACCCTATGTTTAGTGTATATAATATTATATAAAGTAATATAGTAGACGTCGTTTTATAGATATACAAGAGCAAAACTGTATTTGTACGACTTATAAAAAGGGAAATTTATATTGCATGAAAAGGATTTTCTAAATACTTGAGTCTAAAATTTAATTCACGTTTGAAGATTTGCACAATGCTTGAAGTCATAGAAAAACTTGGTGTCTTTAGAAAGAGAACAGAACTGCTGCCAAATGCGGACAAGGGGATCGCAAACAGGTTTAGTCGCTTTATATGGAATACATCGAGAATAATCGGTGCGCTGCGATTAGAGATTTTCTGATAAATTGGGTCGTGCCATAAAAGCCCCCGTAATAAATCCCATCGAAATAACGACCGTACAATTAATTTTCATCTGAGTCTGTCGACGCGAGGTGTATCACGGTCCCCAACGTTAAATTAATTCTGTTGCATAATGCCCTGTCGTAATGAAATGTGTTCGCGGATTCATTAGTGCCTCGGACAAATGCGAGGTGCACAGCATAGGTTTCTACAAATTTATGTTATGTAATTTTACATCCATTTTCCGAAGTTGATTTTTTGTCCCTTTGTCTCAAGTGCGAACTCCCGAACGTTAATCATAATTCCGCAGGTGTATTCCGATGACAAGTATCGAAATATCTGAACGTGTTTTTCAATGCAGTCGCAGTCACTTCGCGATGCGCTTGTGGACTGCCAATTGGCCGATGCTGATCGTTGCGCTCGAGGTATAGCAATCAGCAGTCATAAAGTGTATTGCGTTTATACGGACGAAGGTTGTAAAGTATGGCGCTGCTCTTTTTATTGAAACTTACCTCATTGGAAACATGCAAGTTTTGATTAATATGGATGAATATAATTTTCTGAAATCTTAATTAAATTAATTAATTGTAATGGCTTTTCAAGATAGCATTTACACGTAAAGAACGATTTTACCGAATGACTTAAAAATTTAGCTAGATACACATCTGAAAATAATTTTATTGGATCGTCAAAATAATTACATAGGAATCTCACAATGATGAACAATGTTGCAAAAAGTTTGAACATTGCTCATCATTGAAATTCTTCAGCAATCAATTTGCGTCCTACATAATTATTTTAATGGTTCAACAAAATTATTTTCATATCTATATTTAGCTAAATTTTAGGTATTTCAGCAAAGTTATCCTTTCCATGATAAATAAGTGAATCTTAATGTTTCTCCTTTTTCTTTTAATTTTGGAAAGTTAATGAATATTTCTTAAATACAAAAACATGACGGTCGCATGTATCGCAGCTGCAGTGAAAGGCAATCTCAATCTGTCGCGATGTAATTTCGCGCACTGCTTTCGCTCGTAATTAACCTAGCGGACTGTCCTGTTAATGCGTGGCCGGATTCGGAAGGAGGACAAAAATGAGAGAACTGTCCCATCGGAACGAACCGCGATATCGATTCCGCCGATCACAGCGTGCGATCGTGCACGATCTTATATGTTAATTACGCGAATTTACGTAAGGCAGAACCATTCTCGTGCGCATACCGAATTCGCTGGGATGCGACGACGAAACGGACGTTTACTTCCTAATTAGCGAACTGAGTCGTGCTGCGCATACGCACGCGGTGCAGAACAAAAGTTTCCCACGGAAATCCGAAACGTGAAAATAAAAGAGAACACGGTGAAATAGGGCGATCGCTCTGGAACTTTATCGTTCCATTTGTATCACTATCTTGAAAAAATAATTACCAGCTCTTAATATTTAATAATTAATTCTTTGAGTAGTACTGCGTAAACATTTACTTGCATTGTCAAATCCATATAGTATCAAATTTAACCTAATTTCACTGTTCTTACTCAATACATCGTTATTTTATATTAAAACTTTGAAGTGATTTATATAGTGTTAAATATAACCCAATTTGAATTGTTTTCATATAAAATAACGATACATCGAATGTATAAGGAGTAGTGGCGACTCAAATTATATTAAATTTGACATTATAAATTTAGCAGTAAATCAATATTTGCTCAATAAAAAATGATTAAATTAATAAATTAAATTAATGATTTTTGTTTCAAATAAATATATCTTTACATTTAACAGATATTTATTTAAAACTATTTAAACAAATTAAAATTTAATGTTTCGTTAGTGTAGAAATCAGATTGTATTTCGCTTACTTCTTACAGATTTAAATTTATCTATCAAAATTCACGATTAAAGATTTGAGTTGCCAATGACAGGTCAATTGATTTAGCAAGGAAAGAAACGTTTTTTTATCCTGAAAATCTCATATTTTTAAATACATCCGCCCAAAATTTTTGAGATATTCCTCTAGTGGAATTCCGAGCGGTGTCTTAACGGAAAGCCCCGCGCGATTTCTCACGAGGTCTGTTAGAAAGAACGAAATCTTAGAGACACACACGAGGAGACGCGGAAGAGACAACGGAGATGGGTGGCGTGGGGGGGGATTATCGTAGGAAAGAATGTGTGTTCGCCCATGTAGAAGCAGCGTCATGAAGAAAACCGTGATCTGACTACATCTCTTGTGCGCGCTATACATCAGGAGAGAAGGGGCGACCAGGAAGAGAGAGAGAACGACCGCGCCGATGGCGAACCCTCCAGCCCGTGAAGAGGACGTTTACAGATGTATTCTATCTACATCCTGTAAACGCACGTACGTTACACACGCGATGACGATGAAGCACCGAAAGAGAAGCGCGCGCGCACGTAGGACCGACACCGAGGGGAAGATTTTTGTATATCATTTCGGGGAATCCTCCGTGGCTGCGATCCTAACGATAGTCGCGCGAGAGGAGCGCACGCCGCTCCTTTCTTTCCATCTCGAAACGCGAGAAGATGAATACGGGAAGGAAGCGAAACGGACACGCGGAGGAAAGGTCGGACGCGGAGGAGAAAGGGAAAGGTATATAAAACCGAGCGAGACCAGCTCCGGAATCGAGATGACTCGTGCCTCGTAAAGGTCGATGTGGATCGTCGACGATAGTCTCGGTTTGCATTGGCTGTGCCAGACGATCTTCAAGGCGGCGAGCGCTTTTTACGCGGCTCCTCTGGTTACGCCTTGTGTCCCTCCTTGAATTACACCCGGCACTTGCGATTCCCTATAATGCGAACCTTCATATCTCCAAGCGTTATTACATCGCGAGCGCAAAGACGATCTAATCTCAAAGTGACGAGATTCGATAAAAAACATTTTGTATTTTGTCGCTGCGTAATGACTTCTAGTTGCATATAATATACGTGTGAATTCTTCGTAGAGAGAGATCTCTCATTTTCGCGCTACAGTTTCCTAGAGATGCCTAGACGATAAAACATGTGATGTCTTATTTTTTTCCGTTATCCACTTAGCTTCGTTTTCGTTATTACGTAACACGAATCGGATTTAAAAACCGGCTGAAGGTAAAAACGGGGATTAAGATGCCGGGAACGAGTGTTGATCGGAAGATGACTTCCCTACGGCATAACCACGACAGGTAGTGTCTGTTTTGACGGGATGAATCGGGTGAATATGAGACGAAAGAGATCCAATCCGATTAGGGAACGTTATTTATCGAGGATTAGGTGAATACGTCTGTGTTTCCGGATAATGATCGCATTATGAAACCGATGACGAGTGATCGGCGTTTCGAATATCGTCACGATTGCTTATGTAACGCGGTCTCTTCTATTAAAGCAGAAGCTGAAGAGATCGCTCTTATAGAGCTAATATACAAGTATCGCGCTCGGGAAGGGAAAAGGGAAGAAACGAACCGGATGAAGAACCTGAAAGAGAGAACAACAACTAACAGGACGGCCGAGTATCCCCGATGAATTATCCTCGGCAAATTAACGTAAACACAAACACTGTAGCCACGTCCCGCGGACAATGGAGCCGGTAGAGAAGGCAAGAAAAGCACTATCTCGGCTGAACTAACAAAACGGTCCTGTTTGCACTCGCGCGTCGAGCCGAGCAAAGCTCGCCGCTCGAGGTTTTTTTCAATGAGCTGACATCAATGACTATCAATGTGCCAACGAAGAGCAGCATCGTATGAGCGTAAAGAAATAATTACACCGCGTGTATCTCGATCAATAGGTGCAATCGTTCTTTTAATTGTATTTTAATGTTGAAGATGATGTTAAAGATAATAGTGTCGTTTGTGATAGTAGCGTGAAATAATATCACTATCTAAAATAAATTTTGTAAGAGTTGTAATATTCCAAATTTTCTCATTGTTTTTTACACCCAGATTTACAAAATTATTATTTATTATGCAAGTTGATCTAAAAAGTTCTTTTTTTATAATTATCAGTTTTAAATATATAAAATAAAATATAGAGAATTTTATAATTTTTATTTATTTATTTGATTATTTTTTCAGAAGGTTGAAGAATGTTGTAAATTTTTTCGAGTGGAGTCTCATTCTAAAGAGTGAAGATTAAGCCAGTCTCTTGAGAAAGAGTGACACAATTTTTAATCTTTAAAAGTAAGATTTCATTCTTCAAAGTGACAATTCTAATAGTTTTAGAAGAATAGACATTTCCGCTGCATTTTGTGCAATTAGACGGTATCGTCTGGCATTTAATTTTCTTAGGGAACACCTTTTTTTGCAGATCCATTCTCCTTCTCTTCCTCATCTTTCGTCATTCTATCTTTCTCTCTCTCTCTGCGCCGTCTCTTCATCCAAAGTCATCTTACTCGCTCCTTACGGTTCGCTCTTCCACATCTTTTTTCTTCCCTTCGCTCCGGCTCGACGGTAGCATACTCCTTTCGAGAGCCGTAAACGTAACCTTAATTACCAATTAGACGTAGCGCGGAGGCACGCTTTCGCCCGGTAAAATCGATTAGCGGCATGGGACACGACGAGCAGCAGCACACTGCAGTGTGCGCAAACGGCGACACCGATACGTTTATGCAAATCGACTCCACCGCGGAAACCACGTACAACAGAAAGCGCATACCGATCCTGATACACTTCTGAGATCTGGCACGGTCTACAATTCGCAATACGATTTCGTCCGTTGATTGGAACTCCGATTTAACCGCGCCGCCCCCGTCTCATGATCGCGCGATTTCACTTCGGTGCAGTTTCAATTCTTACCCGGATCTTGGACCACGACGCGCTAACCTTGAGATTTGAATCTCATTACGTATATACACTCGATCGCCTCCTTTTTTTTCCCGTAGCCCCCGCAGTCGCGAAGTGATCGTGTTCGCCGAAAGCTCCAAGTTTTGTATTGTGTTTTTGATGATAGGATCGGCAGAGTGATAGATGGTTGCCTCAATTACCCGACTCACGAAATATAAGAAGCCACGAAGTAAGAGCCTCAAGCACGATTTTGATTTTCAGGCCTCTTATCTAAGATGTTGCATAAATTAGAAATTAGAAATGTTTCGAAAAGCGGTTTATTATTCTACATAACTTATTATTTTTAACATTACTTTCCATAATAAATTTGATTATAGAATATAATGGTAAAAAAAAAAAAAAATAAATTATGCGAAATAATAAACCGCTTTTCGAAATATTTCTGATAAAAACACATTTTACTAAAGAATATTCTTACACAGTAATTTTACAACTTAAGAAGCAACAACGTTTCGCATAATAAATATCTTTCTATATTATTGTGTGATGTCGTACATATGGTTAAGAAATGTAGGAACGGCGGGTAAGAGCTCGAAAACAACGCATTATGCGTGAGCGGGCAAAAATATATACGTATATATATAAGGGTCCCGGAGTTCACCGGACAATCCTCGAATTCGACGGGTTCTCGCGGCGAGGAGGAGGAAGAGAGGGAAGAGAAGAAGAAGCGTAAGCGTCGTGCGATGCGTGTTGGTCTCGTGCGTTCGTTCGTTTTGCGACGACGGTGTACGGCCCCGTGTCGATGCTCGACGGCAACACAGGAACTCCGGGGCCGCGGGTATCAATTTATGCGGTGCAACATTGTCGGAACGCGCGCCAGGTCCTCATCCCGGTGTCGGAGGGAGGTACCCGAGGATAGGAGCGCCGGGAGAGAGATCCCCGTAGTCGGGAGAGGAGAGTGCCTTGTAAGACCGCGTGTTGGAGGTCAACGATAATTCAGGCAGGCGAATACCAGGCCGATTAACTTTCGAGTCGAAAAAACCGCGCGCTTAAAATTATACGCGTTCGATTTGAGCGAACGGTTTTTCTGTGCCTTTCGCTTCTCTCTTCTCTCTCTCTCTCTCTCTCTCTCTCTCTCTCTCTCTCTCTCTCTCTCTCTCTCTCTACTTCTGTGCCTCTCTCTTCTCTCTCTCTCTCTCTCTCTCTCTCTCTCTCTCTCTCTCCTTCATCTCGCTTCGTGCGGATGCACTTGCGGGGCTGCCTTTCTCGCGTTTCTCTCACTTTCGTTCGTTGTTCTCCACCCGCGCGCGATCGAGAGGACGTTCGCCGGGTGTAGGATCGATGACCCGTTCGGAGTGATGGATTCTAAATTACCGTGAGATGCGTTTTGATTGATCCTCCGATGGAGGGAAGAATTCCGTGAGAAGAAAAGGACTAAGGGTGGAATAAAAGTCGAACGCAGGCGATAGATACCTTTCGTGCGGATACGAGGATGTCCGGGCTCGGATTATTTGTCAGTTGCTTTTTTTATAAGGCACTTTTTTCATTGATCATATTGATTTCATTTGCTGTCACTTATTATTTCGTATCGTCGTTATATACGCAAGAGTAATTATATTCGCATGGCGGTTTTTGCTTAAAGTGATTCAGTTGTTGATCAATGATGAAAAAAAAAAAAGGCACCACCTGGACTCGCCAATTCGCGCTTGACCTTATAACTACGTCGGGCAAGCGACAGTGGAGAAGAAACGGTGATATACGGAGGCAGTGACGTACGCGCGCGTATTCCGTTCTTCGAGACTCAATTTGTCAACGAGGATGCGTGGTTTTGTTCCACAGACCGGATTCCATTTCGATGTACGCGCAACCAGGCAAAACACTGTTCGAGCAGACACCCGCCTTGGCACGCTCGCCCCGATTATTGGCCTCGAGTCCACGAGCTTAGTTCACCTTTTTTCCTTCGCGCTCCCTCCCTTCATCTTTTTCTCGATATCCACTCTCTGTCTTTCGCTCTCATTGAGCTGTTCTTGCTGGTGCCGAACTGATCCGCATGGTATCTTGCTGTATGAAATTATCGCACGATTAAATTCACAACGGTAAAGGTCGAAGAAATCGGCCGGAAATTTTAATTCAAATTAAGAAATTGCAGAGAGTGCAAAAGATGGTATTCGTACTTGTTTTAAAGATTATCGTAAAGACGTAGCATATTTTGATTAAATGTTTCTCTAAATTTTTTGGAGTGAAATCTCATTCTAAAGAATGGAAACTGCATGAGCCAGTCTTAAGAAAAAGTTGTTTATTTTTTAATCTTTGAGACTGAGATTCACTTTAAAAGTTTCAAACAGTATATTTCTTTATTCTTTCTCTTTCTCTCTCACGTTTATAATTAATTAAATACTTATTTTTAGAGATAGATATTCTTAGATATTGAAATGGACTTTCTCACTTTATTCAGCTACACATAAAGTCGTGAGGAATGCATTTAAATCTTATGCAAAATGATGGATATAATGAAAAATTAGTCTCGATAATTGCGTGAATAAGCCGTTGCCGGTCTTCAGTCCTCGAGGATTTAAATGACGACGACGACGACAATCTCGAGGACGGGCGTGAGGAAACGGAGACGTCGTGCGAGATTCGCAATGAAGAGAAGTGGTAGCGGCGGACAAGACGGTGGCGCGGGTAGAAGAGAAACAGACTCTTTGGACGATTAAACAACTTAGGGACCGCAGACGAGCAAAGGCGCCGCTTGCCGCTCAGTGGAATGATTAAATAAATTAGTTGCTCGACAAAGAGGGGCAGAAGCGGGATGACTGTATGGGATCCGTATGAGGGTTAATCCCTGTTGAATTCCTCGTAATTATGCACGCTTTACCACCACTGCTACCAAGCCAAGAGAACAAGAGAGAGAAAGAGAGCGAAGTGGCAGGAGTGAAAGATAGAGCGAGAGAAATCAGCGAGTTGTAGGAAAGGAAGAAAGAAACGCCAAGAGAAAAAGAAAGGACGAAGATAGGAGGAAAGTCCAAGTGAGAGGAAGACGGTACATGTCACCCGCCTCTCCTCTTTCTCTCCTTCAAGCTCGTTCGCCTTCCCGGTACGCGCATCCCCGATTACCACGAGGCGCTGCAGTCGGCCGTTTTACTTACAAATTCAATAAGCATATATCATATTTAATGCACGCTCTGAGCCGAGAATGTTTCGACCGCCCTGGACCACCTTTCTCTTCTTCTACCCGCTCTTCAGCTCGGCATTCAGCCCCTCGCGCGCCTCCCCGCGAGCAAACTTTTCGGCTCATCGTTCACTTCCTTCTGCTCGGCTTTGCACTTCCAGGCGGCAACATGTGCCGGAAGTACCGGAGGCTGATCCATGCGCGATTGTTTTTAACCAACTGGATCGTCGCCATGCAAGAAAAAATGCTCTTTGCAGCTGTAATATTACAGCTATACAACATAAAGATCGATGATCCAGTTGGCTAAAAACAATTTAATTGCAGAGTAGTACAAAATATATGTGCTAGTAAAAAAATTTGTTAAATTTAGAAATAATAATAATAAGCTTACATTTAATCCTCCGAAACTAACATCAAAATCTGTAATGCAATATAAAAATTTGCATTGAAGTTCGATGCAAAGTTCAGGTTGCGAACAGAGAGTAACAGTTTCACATTATTGTGTGATGGAGAATTAATTTCAACCAAATGATATAACTTGTATAAAAAAAGACTGAACTACTAAATTTATTTTAATAACAATAATTCAAATTCGCAGACGTAATAAAGAATGTAACTGAGTAGGTCCGATAAACTTATCGCGTCAGTTCCAGGAGGATTTGAACTTGTCACTAAAGAGTACACGTGTAACGTAAACATTTAATACATATATTACAACGGTATGGTCGTACATTTTTTTTTCTCTACTGATCGGAACAATCACAGCAGAATCCTCCTTCGTGTATTTGGATGCGGTGCCGGAAAATCGATTCGACGGAAGAAAGACGCTTGCAAACAAGCCGACACAACGAGGGCCTTTATGTAGTCGAGGTTTTACGATTGAATGGCCCGTTAATAGACCTCACACGTTGGTGCACGAAGGCGCTAGCCAGCCGTTAACCAAGTTACGGCAATGACGTAATCTTAGCATCCGGCAATCCATACATTATCAAGATTCGAGGTAAATTCAATTGTCTCATACCTCCCGATAATTTATCATCAATAAGCGTTGAGCTCGCTATTACTCTGTACAACATAATAATTTGCACTGTAATTTCATTACTTAAAGGAATAATTATTATTCGTTGCATAATAAACACCGTAAGAGAACGATGCTTATATAAATTATAAAGTTAACATGCGTGTAATATATGCTTGTCGAAATTATAGCATATAATTTATTTATTGTCGAGTAATATTGATCGAACAATGCTGATTATAAAATGTTTACGTCTAATTAACGAAATAAATTCTATGTTTAAATTTGTATCTCACGACAATCTTATTAGTTTTCAACGAGGAAATGTAACTTTACGTATTACGAAAATTTTTGTAAAGTACAACCGGTTATATTAGTTTTAACTACAATTCATATCGACATATAATCTTACCCAAATTCTATGGAATTCGATTCTGCATAGAGATAAAATGCAAGCGATAATTCCATGAGTTGTAATAAATAAGATAAATTGCGGTCTGTCTTGCTCAATAAAACTCTTGAGAACTACGCGAGATATGTTTACGATTCCTTTCAGAATTAATTAACAGGCTTGTAATTTACAACGGCCACCACTGAAGCTTTATTATCATACGTGAAAGTTCTTAGTTCTTGTAATATATATATTACACAATATATTATATAATAGTTTGAATAGTACTTTGCAAAAAAGTTTGTATTTTGTGATCGAACTATAAGTATTACACTTTTGGAACTTAAGGAGATTCTCCAGTTTAAAAAATAGAGGAATCACGTGACTTCTTTCCTTAACACGAGAGCACAAATGATGAAAAATGTCATTCCATCTTCTAAAAAACAAATAATAAATAAGATTTAAGCAGTAAAACTATAATTTATTATTAAAGAATACTTTTTTTTTGTAATAAATATGAATATTTTTATAGAAAATATTGAAGAAAAATTGTTTATAGAATAATTATTTAAGTTTAATTTAAATATTAATAGTTCTGGAAATGATATTTCATTAATATGACGTCACATTTAAGGAAAATTAAATAATAATTAATGAATATCTCAGATATTCTCAAATTACAAGATTCTGTTAACTTAAATATATAAATATATAAATACTTGAACCAAATAATCACTACGCATGTATTTAGTCAAGTTAACAACTTTTTTCTCAGTGCGTAATACAAAAGAACATCATTCTATTGTGTGTCAAGAAAAGTTATTATTCAATTTATTTTCTTTCTTTCAAGCAACGATTACCTTTCATAAAGAATTATTATCTTGATAATAATCTTAAGACATATTTATTATTATGTATTAAAAATAAAAATTTATTGTTTAAAGAATGTTATAGAATTTTCATTAAAGAGACGACTTTATATAATAAACAAATAGAATTTGTTTTAATTTAATACATATTATTTGTTTGAACTAACAAATATTTGCTTAACCATTCAATGACCGCTGTATTTAGTTGAATCAACTGATATTTGATTTAAAATTAACTGATTTTTTGAAATAGCAACTTCTTTCTCAGTATATAGTGGAAAAAAGAAAAATATGTACTGACCAATATAAATTACAAAAAAATGTCGAATCAATCAAAAGCGAGGCACTCTTATGGCCAATCTTTGATTTGAGGATTTCCAGATTACGACAATTTCACTCGTGCGATGATTATTTTGTGCACTGCTATAATTCGGTTATGTTTCACACAAATCGACGTAGCTGTCCGACTTTCGACGCTACGCATCGGTTGGTGAGAATGACGGAGTATTATTTTTATATCAAAGCAAAATCTGTGGTTATGAATCGGATTCACTCTTACAACGGCCCATTTGTTCTTGTTTAACATTTGATAAACAACATAAGATAAAATTATTTAAAGAGCGTTATGAACATCGAACTACAGCCTGTAAAATCTAGAGGCTCATCTACATTTGCTTCCTGTTTCTTCCTTTTTATCTCTTACTTTTTTCCTCTTCGCGATCGCTTTATCGACAATCGTGTTTCTTGTCACGTGTTTCTTGTCTCTTCCAAAGTTCGTTAACTTTTATCTCGAACGACGAAGAAACAGGATAAGAGACAAAAAGGCAAATGATAAAAAGTGGTAAAAGCAAGAAACAGGAAGCAAAGAGCATATTGTAGATTAGCTCTTAAGCTCATGGCACACAGAAAAAGGCAGAGTAAGATATAAGCAGTAAGCGAATCAGTCAGTCACGGTAAGGCAATAAGCAGTAGCAAACAGAATGTTGATTTGCTTACTCTGTTAATGCTTACGTTTATTTCTGTAGCCTAATCTATAGTACTCGATCTAACAAGTCTGTAAAAAATAAGATCGTATCGAATATGTATAATTATATGTATTGCCTCAAGATAGTAAGAGAGAGATTATTAAAGATAAATTATTCTTATAGATTTTTAATGTATCCTTTAAAGACACACAATATAAATATTTTTATAAAAAAAATATTTGTGTGTCTTTAAGGACTCCGTGTCGACGAAGCGGTTAATTCTCTGTTGTTCACATACGATCATTTGGACCTAACCGCGACGCATCGCACGCGTAATGTTCGTAACGCGTGCATCAGGCGATTACGTCGAAACTCGGTTGAAATTGCGAGATAATTCTCGCGAGGAAGATCACAGAGCACCGGTGGACCTTGTTGTACTGTTCAGTGATCCGTTAGTATCCCTCTTCCTCCCCCTGATAACCTCCTCGCTCGGAAGTCTCTCCTCATCCGACACCTCTGCGCACGACGACCGCGGTGTCGCGCACGTGTACCTGTATGTACGTGCACGTGTATGTACATCATCGCGTACAAGCGCGCGCGTACACGATAACGCAATACGCACACGCACTGCGCTATACTCGGATCGTAATGCGTTACCCACGGCGGTCGGACGTTCGATGGAGAACGAGATAGCGGCACGTCGTACGGTGGGAGGCCGCGTATCTCAGGACATATCTACTAATTAATTTATACAGACTCCTCCGAGCGCCGGGCCGCGCACTAATAGAAACACCGCGGCGGGGAAAAAGAGGAGGAAGCGAATGCGGACGAGTGGACGTATAGGGACAAGTCGGTACCGCACCATCGCGCGCGCTTTACACGCGCGTCGGTCTCTCGCGGGGCAGCGAAATGGCCGTGGTGTAACGAGGCGTGGAATTAATTTGGCTTACGGAGAAATTATGCATTATTACACCGTAGACCGCGCAGATTTCAGTAACGATGGAGAAGATGATTGTTTTCGTTAAGCTTTTGTCGACATACATTTGGCACAGTTCACGTGCGAATATATTAAGACATAATTTTCCCCTCGTTAATATATATATTATAGAATAAACGCGATTTATAAGGTCTGTTTTCCGTGGTTGAATCAGTGTATACTCATCAGCTAAAAAGTATAATACTTTTTTTTATGGATTTCGGAATGCAGTCTGCTCACCGAGCGATTAGTTTTTACTTATAACTATTTACGTTCAATCGCTCTACGAGTATAAAGCTGAGTTCCAAAATCCATCGAAAAAAAAAGTGTCGTAACCTTTTGGCGGATGAGTTTACCCTTTTAGAACTTGAAGTGCGATAAATATATGTTTGATATTTAGCGAAAGACGAGAAAGCAATTTCAGAGTAGTCTAATGCAGGAATAAAATACAGATCTATACATTATTTTAATCAATAGGTATATCGTTTTGAGGAACAACGAATTACAATCCGATATTCAAATATGTCCGTCTGGTATATCATAGATTTCGAGGACGGATGTTGATAGAGAGCGAGACAGAGAGTAACTGACAGAAATACAACGCGACATCGTCCGGCCGCGTGCTGGGCAAAGCGACGAAACAGGCGTTAATATTATTTATATCGATAATTGAGTGCAAAGTCATGGCCAGAATCGCGTGTATGTGCGTACGTACGAACACGCGTACACGTGCGTACGGTCCCGCACCACGGGAGGCCATAAAATATCTTTAATGCCTTTCCGATTCAAATTCGGTCCTTAATGGCCGTAATAGTCATCCGTACTGATGACGAGCGGGTCGAATCGGTCTTTGCACCTGTGTCACATTCGAGCGTAGATGCACCGAGAAAAATGTGCATACAATCGTGGCTATGACATTAATTGTTGTGTATCATAATCTGTTTTTAAGACCAGATTTTTATCCATATTTATCGATTTTTTTTAGAGAAAGAAAGAGGAGTATGAGTAAAGAGAGAATTTACTGCTTCTTAAAACGAAATATTCTTTTGTCAAAAGAAGCAATAGGTTTAACCTTTTAATTAATGTTAATAATAGATTATAAAAAATAACAAAAAGATAATATAAATGGGATGTTGTTACACTTTGTAAAGATATCCAGTAATACGAAATGAGAAGCGACGAATAGTATTTATAAATTAAATTTAAGTTACATTGATTGATTAATCTATAAACGTGTATACGGTGATGTGTAAAAAACATGTATCTCGTTTGATATATATATGTACCGGCTAACAATCTCACGATTTCGAAAAGGAAAGTCGGTCACACGTGTCGCGTTTACTAGTCTTCAAAATTGGCTTAAAAGTAAAGTGAACGTACGTCTCACGTAGTTTGGGAAATCGTCTGTTCTCTCAAATGCATAACGCTGATTTACGTTATCTTCCAATCATATCGAGCTTCGTAGTCTTAATTATGAAGTATAATATTAATTATAGTCCTGCATATCTTAACAATCAAATATGAGGAACGGTTGAAAAAAGATAAAATAATTTGATCGGTCAGTTTGTACCACATTCAAGTCATGCGGAAACAAGAGAGTGACTTACGATCGGAATATACCATCGCGAGGTGAACTTCGAGGAAGATATCAATCCGAGTCGAGATCGTGATCGACCATCGAAGGAATCGTCGGCGGTTCCTCGTCGGACGGCGTTCCATCGCGTACGAGCTCAAGGACACTTGGACACCCTGGAATTCAGAACCGGTGGAGCGACGCGCGCGTGTTCGTTCTGGAATTTTGCTTGTTTCTTTGCGCATTGTCTTTACTTCGCGTCGTCACGAAGAAACGCGTCATTCGCGCGATTAGCCGCAAAAATGTGTGGAAAGCGCAAGCCGTGTAGATTGCCGCAAAACAGCCGGCTGTGCGATCCAATTAAGCGCTGTTGCGGATCATAAGCGCTCGAGAAGAACCATCGAATAATCTTACATCGGGAATACACGTTAGGTACTCGATAATCTGCGAGACGTGCAATTTTCTCGCATCGTGTAAATGGCAATGCGAGTACGTTTTCAGCTTCTCAGGCCTCTAAACTCGGAGTTCAGCATCCTGCATCTCGCGATACATCATCGTGATCGGAGCACATCGGTTTAAGCGATTTAAACACGGAGAAAATTCACCGAGGCGACTCGTATACCGAAATTTACGCCGCACGTATTTCTTCAGGTTTCTGATCGTCGGGGTGTCGGCGTCTGTCTCAAATGCGTGCATAAAGAGGAGGATCAAGCCGCCGGAAGTTATGCGGAGTTACAGTGAAATATCGTAGTGTTGAAATATGCGTAATAATCATCGATAAGTATTATGTGATGCTTTCAAAGATGCTCAAAGATGCAAGAGTTAAAGAACGGTTTTGCTAAAGTACTAAAAATTTGCTAAATTCAAAAATTTAAATCTGAAAATAATTTGATTACCAAAATATACCACTTAAAACGTTCAAACTGGTTGCTAAGATGTCAATTTTTTTTTTCGACATTGCTCATCATGTTTGAATTTTCTACATAATTATTTTAATAGTTCAATAAAACTATTTTAAAACTTGATCTGATCAAATTTTAGATATCTTATAAGAAAATAATTTTTTGTTTTGTAAATAGCGATAACGTCATATCTGTGTACAGATTGGTCAATCGTTACATTTTTAACGAATACACACTTGGAAAATGTTACATTATTATTTTATCTATATTTATTATTTTTTATTTTGTTTTATTGTGAAAGAGAAAGATTTGAGGAAACAAAAAATAATTTATACTTAGCACACATAAACGGTACGGAAAGATTAGTCTCATTGAAAAGCAGCGGTATAATTGTAGAAACATTTGACGAAATATTAGAATTGCCGTGCTATAAAATCGTGTTGTGTAGATAGGGAAATAATTAGCTAATTGGCTGCACCTGTACCTACGCGAGAGAACATTGAAAATAATTGCTATAAGAACTCGCCTAGGCCTAAGATAGTCCTAGGATACGAGAGGGAGCCGTCGGGGACCGAGCGGATGAGCGACACTGGTTTCAATAAGGCAAGAACACGGGCCTGGCAAACCGCAAGTCATGTTGGTTCATTACGCCGCCCCACGTGAGAGTAAGATGAGACTTCGAAACTAACCTAAGCCGCTCTGATGGGGTCCGCCTCGCGCGTAGCGGGGCCCGATATAACGCTAAGGCCTCATAGTGCGCTCTATCCCTTCGGGCTCTTTCGCTCTTTCTCTCGCCGAAAGGGAGGGAAAGCGAAAAAAAAAAAAAAAAAAGAAAACCCGCGGGATATTCCGCAAACATGCTGTAAATTCTTGTAGAGATTGCGTTTGCGCCCGTATGCTTTGGGGGCATTAATTAAACCCGCATAGTCGTGGCTGGTGTACGCTAGACGATCTTTGGTCCCGCCTAGAATTTCCTTTTTCGACCAAGTAACTGGAGTCCGCGTGCCGTTTTAATAAGACCATACATACATACGCGCTCGTGCTTAGCTACTAGAACGTTTATCATTCATCTGTAATCAGATATTTCTTTACACGTTAGACCTGTAGCTCATTAATCTATCAAACTACATATAAATACATACTGCTATAATATAATTAGAAGCATTATGCAATTCTTCCGTCAGTAGACAGATCCTTATATTTAGCTCGTTATTCAAAATGCATGACAAGACTTCTTCATGTCCAGTATTCGCTTTGTGTATTTCGCGCGAGAGCGCAGTGACGCCGCGATATAAAGCGTAGCGAAGATCTAACACGCCGGTTCTGACGTTACGGTTAGCTCATCCAGCCCGGAGATAGCCCGAGCACGTTATCTTCTCTCTTCGTGGTTAACCCTACGAGGAGGAACGCAGGAGAAAACACGGGGAAGATATACGCGAGAGGTACGCTCGGTCGGTCCTTCCTCCCGACCCTCTCAGACGCGCGCGGTATGATTAAATACGGACGAGGAAGCGTGGTCACGACGCAAGGCGAACGCGTCTAAGATGAGTTAGAATCCACCGGCGGTTATGTGCCACAACCCGTACGGTTAATTGGAATTTAGTGATCGTAAGTCGCGCCGCGCTCGTCGAGCCGGCTACCACAGACTAGCCGGTCGACCTCGAAGAATCGCAATTTCCAGATCGACCAACCATGAGAACGCAATAAGAGGAGAATTGTCCACGAAGCAAAATCGATTCGCACTTATTGAAAACGGATAGTTTATTTAAGCTGTCAAATCACTCGTGAACCAGGACAGATATATGAAATGATGCGAATAGCGCGCGAAGCGATGAGAAAAAAGTGATCACTGTTTAATATTAAATGCATATTATTCGATGAGTGAGGTAAAGCGAGGGGAAGAAGAATAATTTGGATAGATTAACAGAAATTTTCAAATTGTATAAAAGATTGAGATTGCGTAGTGTATTCATCTCCAAACGTACCAAACATACAATATTGTTTGATTGAATACACTGTGCCCCACCTTAATCTTTTATACAATTTGAAAATTTTTGTCAACTATTATCCGAATTATCACGTTTTATCCTATTTAATTTTAATGCTCTAATTAATCCTCCGCTTCAATATGGGATCTTCAAAGGCACCATCAATATTTTGATTGTGAATTCTGGTAGATAAATTTAAATGTATAAAAAATAAGTCAAGCGCAATCCGACTTTTATATATGATGATAAAAATTTGATATTTAAGCTATGACAAATATATCAGAATGCGTTTCAGATTTTTTATATAATCTGAAATAATAAAAAGAAATTTGATCTGTTTCTTGATTTAGATCCCTAATTCTTGACAAAAGGATTAACATTTCATGTTGCCTGCGAAGGATTAATATATACTTGTTTCTACCATTGCAGTTTAATTTTAATCTCGGTTAAACACTAATTATTCATCTATTTCTAAAAATTAGAAAAAAATGAACAATAAATCGAATCGAGATTAAAGTTAATCTATATATTGATAGAAACGAAACATTAATCCTCCACTGACAATAGTTAATTTTCATAAAGTTGAAGGAAACTCAATGATGTAACTCATTGAGGAACCTTATCTTCGTCGATCGATGTGTTTACTAACAATTTTTGTGCGACAATCATTTCTGTATTTATCAGAGACTATCAGGAAGATTGTTCGTGTAGATAGTATCTGTACCACAGAGCAGCACGAATTATTTCGTTTCCTCTCCGATCGGCAGTATACACAGCATGGTGCAATCCTTCGCGAAAACAAAGTGATTCACGATATTAAAACAGTGTAAACGTTGTCGAGATTGTAAACCTCGTGCGTGGAACGTTAAGGCGAACGTTAACGCTCTTCGGAGTCATTGGCTAGAACGACCCGCTGCGCGGGGTGGATCCCCCAGGGATTAATGACAATAATTTCAAATTCAAATTGACAGTCTATGTGCTTATCGCCCGGCTCGATCCTGCACCTCGAAATCCCCGCGTCTGCGGGCTCTCACGGATTCGCGCTTGGATTTTCGGGATACAGCTTCGCGGGATTCACGAGGGGTCCGGTCGTACGTGCTCGCATCCGTGCGGCGGCGATAGCAATCTACATCCTTAATTCCGCGGGTTGTCCGGTCCCGGCCGAGGTGGATTGTAAAGTCGAAACGTCAAAACGCACACCGGCTCGGGATATACGTGCCCACCCACGTATACGTTCTTCTCTCGCGGCTCGTTCGTACGCGATTCTCGACGCGGAAAAGAGGAAATTATAAATATATGCGTTTCCGTGCTTTCTTTTCCAAGAACACGCTAATCCGAGTATACACACGGAAATGAGATGCGTCAATAATGGGGGATAAACGCGTGCGATAGCGTGTCGAAATTGCGGACGTACCGGCGACACGATGCGGAAGGAATGCCGAAGGAAGGGAATGTGTGTGCAAAGCGCGAAGATCGGCGCGTAAAAGCGGAGCGAAAGAGGCTTTACGGTTCATTCGTCCAGTGTCACGGAAGTGGGAGAAATGTTTGCATTAACGCGACGTGTCGTATGCAGCGATACCGCGGTGCGTACGGCTGCGTACACGACCGCACGCACGAACGCACGTGTGCACACGCGACTGTGTTCGCGTCTCGACATTGTCCATAACTTAATGACTTTATCGTCCACCACGATCGTTTAAACCTGTCCTCGCCGCGTTCGAGAGAGGCGAAAAGCTCCTCTCTCGCTTTCTTTCTCTCCTGCCAGTAGTTGTTTTCCGTTTACACCAAACTCAGATAATTCTCATTCGTGACGTTATAACTCAGTTGAATTGCACGTTCCTTTTCTGATAAGTGAGATACAACTGATTTTTTACTTACAATCCATACAAGCTCGAGATCGCGTGCTTTAATGAGTTTTAATCACGTTAAAAGTAAGATTATAAATATTTTTGTATTAAAATTATTCACAGATTTTTAATTTCTTACAGATCATCAATTATTATTAAATTGCTTGTCAATTTAAGTTGTGACATTACTTTAGTTCTGTTAAAATTACGTTCCAATAAATTCGAAGCGCAGTTTTCAGGATTGGATTCGCACATAATAAATTTAGACGGAATTATTTCAAGATCCAAGCTTAACCACGCTTATAGTCTTCATTTCTTAGCTGTGTGTTTACATCGCGGTCTAATACTTTAATATTGAGATCATAAACCTATGTTGTTACGTAATAACTTTATTACCAAAGCAAATCATTATTTACATAAGTATATAATATATAATTTTAGATTCAGTATCACTTCAGTAAAACTGGAAAGCAACTATTATTGTAGTTTTCGCGCACTGAGAACGGGAGCGCATACCTTCTGATTCTCACAGCCAATTAATCCAAAAGCGTGCGTCATGGACCAAGATTCGCGCGATGACGGTGTTACAAGTCGGTGGATTTTGCGAGGGGCATGCAAAACGCGCGGCAATTCTGCAAGCCGGCCGATCACGTCGAGACTCCGTTCAATAATTTAGGGAGTTTATCGCTTATGACGATCGTTTAAACCTGTCCTCGCCGCCGCTTCCACGGAAAGAAGAGGGACCGCAGGAAATACTTCGGAGAGACCGAGGAAGATACTTTTCGCTCTCTTTGCCCGGTTAATTATTCGTCTTGCTGAGTTTCATTCGGTATGGGAGAAAATTCCGGCGAGATTAAGCAAGCGAGAGATATCGAATGCCTATATCGCGGTGATATTTCGCGGGAATATTATTATCATAATCCTAACGGGATGGGCAGAATGATTTCGCGTCGTTTTGCCTCCGTGAGATACAGTCGCGGCCAAGATTTTCCGCCACGTCACCAATCACGAGATCCACGGTGCGGAGCAAGAATTGCCGGCACGTAGAAGGTCAAGATCGTATAGATCGGTCGATCGTCCGCAATAATCGATGATTTCGAGCGATGGAATTGGCGCCGGGCGCCGTTTATACTGGGATAGCCGCGTGAATCAACCGATTGGCCGATCCGGTATAACCGCGAAAACAGGTCGGCGGATCGAGAGATCGTGAGAGAAGGATGTACCGGAAGAGGATCACGAACGTGGGCGCGAGATTGCATTTTCGCGTACTCCTTCTCCTTCCGTTGTGCCAATTACACTACATTTTCCCTATCTAACGGAATCAGTGCAATCTCTACAATTTCTAACGATAGTATGAGATTTTCCATGCAACGATGACTCGTAATGGTTTCCCGACTATGAATAACATTTAATTAACATAAGTTGACAGTTTACGTACAAAACCGTATATAATTTATTGTGAAAGATCCCTCTTTCATATCTTTACTGAAAGAGAGTTTTGGTATAGGTAATCATTTATTTTGTTGATATGTGACTCAAATTTTCTTACCCTTTTATTTAAAAATTGTGTTTTAATCAAAATATTTAATTATTCTACCTAAATTTTGATTAGGACAACACGATTTTTACTATTCTAATCAAATGGATTAGAACAATAAATTTATTAGAATAACCAAATTTTGTGATTAGAATACAATTTCTAAATGAAAAAGTAAGAAAGTTTTTTTTTAGTCTCATGTCATAAAATAAATGATTATACATACTTAACATTTCTCTCAGTGTTCATTTTTATTTTATGCACTTCTTAATCACTGTTACTCTCGAATGTTAACGTCGTGGTAAAATCAAATTAAATTTAGACGGGCAGGAAACACGATAATAGAAAGATGAATATCTGTAGATCCATATTAAGTGAATCATCATTATACCGCGCTTTTATGTCCCCTTTTTCTTTAGCGTTGAGTAGCTGCAATCTCCACCTCTTGCATCTATTAGAAATTAAATCGCGACTGAAGATGTGGTGGCACGCGTATTAGACAGTTAGAAATATAAGAGTAAGAAGCGTATGAGACACATCAGTGGGAGGCACGATGAGAGAAACAGGAGAGAATAAACGCGGAGTAAAGAGATTGCGTCGATGAGAAAAACTGGGGCTGACATGTTAACGATTGGCAAGAAGCCGATCTTTATTGGCCGTAAACGCAGCAATCTCTAAGCTGGTCTTATCCTAGTCTGGCCTGACGCATTCCATGCCACTGGACCACGTAAAGTCGGCTTTGCTTTTTTTTTTTTTTTTTGCGATTGCACTTCGGTCCCGCTGAAGTCGCGTCATGTCGTCTTCGGTGTTGATTCGGATTAAGGCGGCTCCGGACAATATGGCCAATGCACGCCAATATTAACAAATATAATATTACGTATACACATATAACATGCATAGTCATCCATATCAGGATTACCACAAAACTAAAAATCAGGGAAATTGAAAATGCTCAGGTAAATCGGGGGAAAGTTAGGGAGTTTTGTAAAATTTTTTGAAAAATAAAAATTCTTGGCTTTAAGGGAGATTGATGTGCGTATGTATATCATTCTTACGCAGTTTTAAACTACTAATTTAACAATTAAATGCAAGCAGTGTTAGCAACATTAATTATCATTGCTACGCTACGTGAAAATTACTTTCTCAAAATATTGAACAATTTTCAAATCGGGACGAAAATATACAAGATCTCAAAATATTATTGAAAGCATCAGAAAAAGTCATGAAATTTTGTCTGAAAATTAGAGAAAAGTTATGGAATTTTAGAATGAGGAATTTGTAAAACAACCCTGACGTAAATGCAGACCAATATTTAGCGAATATGCGTAAAGTAAACGCATGTCGTCTGAAGCCGCTTTAGTGGTACGAACGAAAAGAAAATCTCTCGCAGCCGTAACAATATAATTGTATCAATGTCAAAAGATTAGATGTCTTCCATGATTTTCTGAAAGCACGCTAGATGAAGGAAAACGATAAAAGGGGAAAAAAAGCGAATATCGAGATGTAAAGTTTTCTCGTGATTTCTCGGCTTTGTCTCATCATTTTTGGTCCCGTCATCTTTATTTTTTTCCCTCGGTTGCGAGATCGCGGGGGACAAGTCGGTTCTTCGTATCTGTCCCGGTGTGGGGAAACATCTGTCGGGTTCACGGCGTTATCGCGTTTCGTGGAAAACCGGTTGGCATATATACTAATTTGGAGATTTCGTCCTCGAGTGCGCCGAGTGCATCGGCAGAGTCATCGAAATTCTCGGCGGCGAAATAATGTTATTAAAGAGAGTCGTGTCCGCGCGGGCGGCGATAACACCCTTTTAAAGACGCGCGAGTCTCTGAGTCTTAATTGTGGACTAATATAGATACGATGTCTCGAGCGAGGACGTCTCTCTTTCTCGAGATGTCACGTTAGCTGGACATCACTGTGAAGTTACAGCACCGGCGATCCGACCGACAGTATTTTAAGACGGGGTTAATTAGTTCGCCGGGGACGTCGCATCGCTTGAAGATTTGATGTTATACCGCGCGCTCGCGATTTTTTGCATAATTGCCGACACGCCGCGATTATAATCGCGTTGCTTATTTATCGCGAGGATGTCAGGTGGAAGCGTCGCGCCGTTTAACAGCGCGCGTGCGCTGGCTCATTAACGATTTCTCCTTGGAAGGAGCTGCGCAATGCCGCTGCAGGCTGTACCGCGAGAGTGCCTCGTCGTGTCGGTGCCCCGTCAGTTCTTTAGATTCCTCCTTACAAAACGGCCGCGCAAGTCTTGCGTAACACGTTGATTAATTCCCCGTTATTATGCCTCGCGATTTCCACCTGAAATTCGAACCCAAGTCAACGTTGTGAACTGGAAAGCGTCAGATAATGAATTTTAATTAGGTCTTAAAGCACGTTTTATTCGTGCATTATAGTACGCGTCGAACGCGTGTACGCAATCTACACGCGATGCAAACGGAAATACACTCCCATCCAGCATCTGTCGCCGGGAGGTTCCACGATTGTGATTTTACGTTGGAGGCTGTGGATACATGAAACTTCGGGATTGAGTTATAAATCATTTTATTACTTCGTTATTCGATATAATTACGTATACATCTCTTTACGTCGTCAGATTGTACTCACAGATGCATTTCTAAAACTTCATTTTGCTCTCAACTCTCTCTTTCTCGCGCACGATTTGTACATTGATTAATAGATAAATTATGTTATGCGAGAACAAATTGAATTATTCTATAGCAAACGTTTTATAGTACTGTATATCCACTAAGTGTAGGTTCGACAACATGCAGATAACAGTGATAATCATCGTACAAACAAATTTCAGACTGCCTTCTTTCATGTTACATTCAAATATTTTAGTACTAATACCTAATAATAATATATTCGCTTGTCTATTTTCAAATTTACGCTCAAATCAGCTGTTTCTCTCTAAATTGCTTCTCATCTTTAATCGTCAATACGCTACATCTATACATTTTATTTTTTTCATACCTTTATTTATCTTTATATTAACAGTGTTATTATTGTTTTTTTATTGATAAAACTCGTCATTTATTGTTATGCATCTTTCGTTATAAAATCTTTATTCAAAGTTTAGATGTTTAAGCATTTCGCTGATGTTTCACCTTTCGTTCTAAAATTCTATTACATCCCATGTTTGTAAATTTATAGTCTTTGGCACGTCAATGAAGCTTATTATTATTATTATTATTATCATCGTTACTGTCAGTCTCGTTATATGCTTCCCAATGAAAGCGACGACCACATCGAAACCAGCATCTCGCAATAAAATCGACTTTCGCCGCTTGTACTTTCAATGGTTTGCGATGCTCATCGCGGCGTACTCGAGGCTCGTTTTCGCACGCGTACGTTTTCCCCGCGAGCGAGACCGAGCAGCGTGTTCACGTGTGTGCCGTGCGATGCCGGCAGGTATGCGACTGGGTATCTCTGTAAGGTCGCATGGAAAGGAGACGCGCTCTCCCGTCGAGCACCTGTCGCCAAAAGGATCGACCACCACCCATACCGGCGATCCCTCGTCTACTGAGGGTCTGGTGACTGGTCTTCCTTTGGTGGTAGAATCCGGGGATGTGTATACGCGCCTCACGAGCCTTATCTTGGTACGGTCGTCTCGCATCATGATGGATCGGTGCATTAGCGCGCTGATTAGGTTGTCCTCGTGAACCTTTCCGCAACTCGTCCGATTCCGTTTCTCCCTTTTGCGTTTTCTTTTTCCCTCTTGCTGCTCTAGTGAAGCTCTATTTATATTAATAAATTTATTTGAAAAATATTTGAATATCTTTTTTTTTATTTTTACTGATTCTCTCTATTTTTTTTTTTTTTTAACAGAAAGAGAATTTTGTGTATTTAATGCGTGTTTCTATAAATGTAGTTTTTTTCCTTTTCTAGCTTTAAGAATTAGAAAAAATGAGGAGTCAATTAAATTGAGATTATTAAAGTTAATCTACACAGGTAGAAATGGACATAAAACGGTTAATAAAACGGCGACTCAATTAAGCATATAAATGCCGCCGCAAGATTACGTAAGCCAAGAAGCTACTATGGTATTCTAGTCCGACCGTTGTATTTTAATCTTTCATGTTCCATTTATCCACGTATATTTACATACGAGAAGAAATCATAAGAAATTCCAGCATTACCGTGTTATTCGATTTATACCGGTAATTATTATGCCATTTGATTTAAATTGTGTCTGGCGGTGTTCACGATGTAATATTATTAAACTCGGGTACTTCACCGGTGAATTATACACCGGCATGCGCGATTTCGCCATGGATAATCGATAAAGAATTGTTTAACGAAGCTTGCATAAAATACTAGGCGGTAAATATAATAATACTATCTTGAACGCGCGAGATGATGAACTTTGTAAAAGAGCGTATAGCAATCGGAACGTGAGAGACGGCCAACGTTCGCCGTGGGCAATGCAGAAGAAGAGATTCAACAAGATTGACCAATTCCACCGGGAGTATCTAGCATCTACTAATCTCGCGTATATGGTACCGGGCACTTGCCTAACAAATCGGCCGAGGAGGTAGGTGAGAGCGCGAGCAACGTAAATAAGGGGAATCGAACATGCCGGCGAAATGTTAAACGTCCTAAACGTGTATGGATATGTATGGCCACACCGTAAATGTCAGCGCCGGGCGAACTACTCTCGAAGATCTCTTGAGGGAATACAAATGGATTCGTGTGCGGCATGGATTATTTGTATGCGTTTGTCGATATACGTCAGAAATCTGGTATCTGCTGTAGGTGCTGTAGACAGGCAAATATTTAGTGGGAGTCATATGGTGAAACATTTCCGTGATATGTCGTGACACGTTGCCGTGTGTTGTGCCTACATTATATTGTATAATACATGTAGTTGTGATAAATCACGTCGTTTGACGCGATCGCGCGAAAGGAGTACAAATTTGCAAATTAATTGAATTCGCGAAAACGCGTGAGACGCGATAAAAGTGCAAGTAAGAAATATATTACTTTTTTCCTGAAAAACCTTTTTTTTTAATAATCTAAAAGAATAGTCGCACTTATATTAATAGTTGACACTTTGTTTGACGCTCTATCGCGAGAAACATCGATTGCGTTAATTAGAATATTTTCAACACGTCATGCGAATATTATACAGGATATCGAAGGAAATGGCAGGAGCAAGAATATTGGCTTTTGACGGAGCGATACCATCTCTTTAGTGCATCGTTCATTTCTATAATTGCAAGGGCGTTACGATTCGTCCGCACGTTGCGTCGATTCAATGCGTGTACGCGATAAGAACGACGGAGCTACATGTATATACGTACATACCTATAATGGAGACGCGTGATAGGCGCTGCTATATGGAAATAAAAATAAACTAAAGCTACGCGTCTCAGGTGTAATTTATCATCTCGGGTGATATTAATGCGACTGCAGGTCACTTTTGTCAGAATCGGTGCACACGTTTATACGCACGGCTCAAGTTTGTTGTAGGGCTCGATGGTGAGAGAGAAGAAAAAAGAGAACGTACGTGTGTGTGTGTGTGTGACTATGCTACATATAAGAAGAAAGAGGAAGAAAGAGAGAAAAGGGTAGACCCAGGGCCTCGGGATGTTTTCGCAGATGAGAAACGATACCGCCAGGAACCTACCTGCGCAAAACTTTATTGATGACGAAATACGCAATCGGTGCGATCTACCACGCTACGCGCGTACGCGCGCGCGCGCGCGCACGTGTCGTATACTTTCAATTATATATAAATAATTAACCTTCTGTACATCTCTCTCTCTCTCTCTCTCTCTCTCTCTCTCTCTCTCTCTCTCCGACAGAGCCGACTCGGTCCAATTAAATTCGGCGCGATGCAAATCCTTCACGTGTAACGGTCGCACCCAGGCGACTTTTGCCGACGTTTCACGATGAAAATGCTTATCAGCCCACCTGATGGGAAGATCGACGACAACCTGAATAATTGAGCTCGGCATACACTTTACGACCGGCGCAAGTTTGCTTTGTAACGCGCTGTACATATCCAGATTTTTTTGTCGAGGCTCGCCGGTAATTAATAGCGAAACAGAAATCGCAAATGATTTCTTTCTTTCTTATATTTCTCTGACACATTTCTTAGAAAGATCGATTTTACGCATCTGTATAAAATTAGTTTCTTAAACTGATTGATTGCGCAGCCCCGGGGGCGATAAGGTTGATGGAGGTGAGTTATGAGATTCTCAAAAGATTTCAATGCAAATGTTAAGTAAATTATGCAATCGGCGTTCGTTCGCTGGGCTTTCCCACCTCTAGTATTGTCTTTCGTGCATTTTCCTCGGTCGGAAAGAACGCGAGTAGTTTATTATACGCTCATTCTAGAATCGCTGATGAGGTACATGGTATCGGTAACATCAACAATTGTGGCACGTTGCGTCGAACAAACAAGTAACTTCTGAATTAAACCCACTGATTGACGATAGTGGAAAGTATGTATATACATATCTAGCTCTCTGCTGGCATTTTAACTCTTTCCTTTCGTCAGCAATATAGAGCTTTAATAAATACCAAATCTGTTAATATATATATGTTCCGGATTATATAAAAATCTGAAAAATTATTTGTCAAAATTTTAACGAGTTTTACTGTTATAGAGAGAGAGAGGGGGGGAAGGGGAAGAAGTTGGATTGTATTTTATTTATTTTTCTATAATACAAAAATATCTGTGTCAAAATTTATACTATCAAAATATAATATATAATATACAATAGTGTTTAAAGATCTCTAATGTTGTTGGCACAGGATTAATTAGTCCAATAAAATCAAATATTCATGAAATAATTTGTGCCTGATATCAAACAGTGATCACTTTATTCTTATTCTCATCATCACTTCGCGCATTATTCCGTATCTACACTCAGTCATCTTCCGAGTGAAAAAATGTCTGAGAAAAAGTGATCAGTAGCTGGAAAATGACCATTTATTACATGTTTTGAATTTATTGGACAGTAACTATCCAGTATAGTGGAGGATTAGATATATATATATGTATCGCTCTTGCTATATTCCCTTCCAGTTTCCCTTCATCTTGATCTTTGTATTTTTCGTTGCTGTCCCCATTACCAGTATCCGGCGTGAGAAAAATATTGCCTGAGCGAGACGCAATATCTGACAGGGCGTGTTTAGAGCGAGCCTCCGGAGGATCTCTTCGTTCTCCGACGAGATTCTTTTCTTTCTTCCTATCTTTCCTCGGTTCCTCGGCGAACTTCCGTGGTATGAAAAAAGCGGAGAGAGCAATACGGATTGAGTCGCTTCTGCCTTCCCCCCGTTGCGTATATACACTCAGAGTAACTAATTATGCAGATAACGACTGCAGCGCAGAAAAGGGGGAGCACTCGAGATACGAGAGGCCCCGCAGTCGCGCTCTCTGTTCGCCTTTCGCGCCGTTTTTATTTTTTTCGATACTCCGCCACGGATACTCCAGCCTCGATCCCGTCACTCCCCTTTCCTGAGTACACTCTAATGTCCGTGATAACGTTTGGGGCATGGAGTACGGTTATTATATTTTTCGAGATACGTATATGAGAGCGAAGAGAGTGAGAGAGAAGGACAGAGAAGAGGCGTGAAATGGGATCGATCGCGGTATACCGAAGCACTTTCTGAGTGCGTCAGTAAGTGGCCAAGTCCGATCATCTCGTCTTCAAATCCCGTATGTGCGTACCCACACCTACCCATACCGCGCGTCGGGATAGAGTGCACACAGTAGTAACGCGTAATTAAGCTAATTAGCAACTCTCTCTCTCTCTCTCTTTCTCTCTCTCTTGCGTTTATTAAAAATATCAATTTACCCGAAAGCAGAAGGGCGCGCACACAAGTATACACGCAGGTGATCGCTTCTCGCGGTCGCATCATAACATCGTTATTAAGCCGAGAGTTAATTAAACGTCCGCGGTACATCACTGTCTAGTAACAAAGCATTTCCTTGCAATTTAGCGACTCGCACGGAATCACCGCCCCGTGGTTTACCCCACGCGTTATCCATTATACTGAAATCTCATCGTATACGTCAAGTTTCGGTGGAAGGTTTGAAGGTTTTCGGCAGGAGCCTCGTAACGCGTGGAGGAAAGGAAAGAATCGTCCGGACTCTCCAAAGCACACCATAACGCGCAGGTAGTCAACTGTGGCTACATATATATATATATACATATAGATATATATATCTATGCATGTATATAGACTCATACTATATAACGAGTGCGGCAGTTTCTCATTAGCGCGGCCGCTTTTTCTGCCAACGAATTATGAATCGTTTTTATTGCTTTTAAAATTGCTAATCAACCGCTCGGCCATCGGGGGCAGTCCCGGACTCGTTATGCCGCTGTGCCCCATCCCCCCGACGCCCCTTTCCCTCGCCGACACCTATATACGCCCCTGCTGAATAGATATTCGACATTCCTTTATTTCTACATTCACCATGTAACGCGCGGTCGACCGGGCCGTTTAATATGGACGCGCTTGATTTATTAATCCTTGTTTGATTTAATATCCTATTCGAATTACTTCGGTTTAAACTGCCATTGATCGCTCTTACGAGATAAGCGCCGTTATTCGTTTCGCCTTCACGCGCGATCGTCTTCTTAGCACGATAATCGGATAAGATCTATACGCTCGCCGCACCCTCGGCACCTTTCGAAACGTCATTTTCCTTATTTCTCCGATCTGCAGAAGAAATCTCGCGATTCCGCGAGCTCCATGAAAGGCCTCGTTGATCTCTCTCTCTCTCTCCTTCTTTCTTTTTCTTTCTCTCGTCGCGAGCGTTGCTGAAATGTCAGCCATAAATTTTCGCAAATAAATGCGTACAAATGTTTCCTCGCTGTTTCATCGTTTATTAACATAAAACAACGTTAACCTGATGACGGCCTCGCGAGTCGTCGGGATTGTTACATTCTGCCGTACGTCGCCGTACGATATGATGTTTACGCAAAAGGGAACATAAAAGTCCGTTCCGTTACAGGAGTATCTTCTGTATTTTTCATGTACGACAACGAGACATTAATAGAGATAGCAATTACGAAACATTCGATTTATTGTTGTATTTTCCAGCGCGATTCTGCCGCAGGCTAGCGCGCAAGGGCAAATTGAAAAATTTCTAATTACGTTGCCGCTGCGTGCGATACACCGTTATGAATTTATACCACAGTCATTATACGTCGTCGGTCGAGTTCGCCAGCAGTGCTGTAGCGTAGCTAAAGCCGTACGATGCGCTTTTTGCTTCAATGAAGTCCACGTTAACAAGTTCCGCGACGCAAACCGGACGTTATCTACTTGCATTAAGTAGCACTAAATGCGCGAAACAGTACTTGACTCGAAATTAATAGTCACGGATGTTATAATACTTCTACTTGTAGTGCGTAGCGTTATGAATTATACTTGCTAGAAACATTTACTTGAATTACGCGGCTATTTGTTGACTACAATTTGCGCGTATACGTACAGCAAACGCGCAGCTCTCTTATTGAATACACTCGGTACAGTTATACAGCAAGAAAGATTGATAAATCTGTTTGAATTTAATTTGAACTTTCCGCATTAAACGAACTGTGCTATTAAGAAAAACTTGATAATAAGAAGGTTAATAAATACGACAATCTACCGATCACTGTCGCTTACGCCGCGTTATTAAGTTTTAACGGAGATCGGCATGAAGATCATTGAGGAAATCATCGTGTTCGACCGATCGGATTCAGCCGGCCGAGGAAGCGTATTCGCAAAGCGTTTTTTACTGCCATAAGCTCGCCGAGCGGACCATTATGCCGGGCGGGGATCGGAGGTGTACGCCTTTTTTGTATCCAAATAATTTGCAATCTACCGCGTGGCACAGAACATTATTACGAAACATTGTAATTAGCCCGTAACTCCCCGGGCTTTTTTCGATGGCGTATCTCCGAGAGAGAGAGAGAGAGAGAGAGAGAGAGACGATGAGTGCCGCTGATGCACGCGGGTGTGCCTTCACGTGGATCCGGATAACTTGGCGACTCTCCGCGAGAGAAAGAGAGAAAAAGGGAGGTAGTTGCTGGCGGAGTTCGGACGTGAGGTGATTGATCGGTTCCAATATAATGAGTGCCGATAATGACCGACACGGGACAAGGCCCGGTGCGAACGGAAAGCGATGGGTCCGTTTGATAGGAGTCCAAGGAGAGAGGATGCACGACTCTTTCGAGTCCGATGCACTTTCATGTGTGTCGTACGTTCGTCGTAGACGCTCGATGGATCTACGCACACATGCGTAGGTCGTCGGTGAGAGAGAGAGAGAGAGAGAGAGATTTGACGATTAGAAAGAAACTTCTACAGATAAAGGAGGACCTGCGTGCCTTTTGAATCTCGATGCTCTTCTCCTCGGGATCAGAGCGCGTGTCGCCGCTTCGAAATCATTCGGTGGCTCCTCTCTTCGGCGTTTGTTCAACCGTGAAGTGTTGCTCCGAGAGTAAATTAATATATTATATGGTAGTTATCAGGACGGGATCCATGTCTAGACGATGATGAATCTCTTTCTAACGGAGATATCTACAGTCGCGCGATCCGCTCATCATATCTGTTCGTTAGAAAACATATACATATAGTGTTATTTCATTACGACGACAAGATGTGGCCCGCGTTTAGATGATGGTATTATTTATTCAGAAATCAATATTCGCTAAGTATATTGGTTTATTATAATATGAATCTACACTTATATACTCTAACGAAGTTGCAGCAGCATATCTTCGCGAAACAGTGAAACAGATAGAGTTGACGTGGATGATATTCGCGCGGTCGTAGTATTCAGTATATTTCTTATATTTCAAAGGCTATCTTAAATACAGTCTTAAGATAAGTCACAGACTAATTAGAAAGCCGCATTAGCATCTTAAGATACTTAAGACAATCTTAAAATAAGAACAGACTATGAATATCAGCTGCAGTCCGTTCTTATATTGTAAAACTGTCTTAAGAGTACAGCTCTCTGATTGGCTTATCACATGTTAAGGCTGTATCTAAGACAGTAGTCTCAAGAATCGATTGTGAATACCGGTTTATAACTCTCTCTCCCGGATATATGCAATGCGTATCAGAAATCGCGAAATGTTTGGCTTAACATTTTACCCGGTCTTACTCCATCCTTTTTTCCCTGCTACCGCGTAGATCACCGAGGGCGTATCGGGCCATGGATCGGGACCTGCTTTCTTTTGTCGGCAATCGGGCGCTCGCTACTCAAGAGAGATGACGTGTCAATTTACTCTTCGTTCCTTTCGTCGCGCACCTCTTTACTCCCGTCGCTTTCGGTGAATCTCCCTTCTTGGCGCCGATGTACGTGCAGATGGCGCGAGAGAGAGAGAGAGAGAGAGAGAGAGAGAGAGAGAGAGAGAGAGAGAGAGAGAGAAAAAAGAGAGAGAGAGAGAGAGAGAGAGAGAGGAGAGAGCGAAAGAGAGGAAGCCGCGTTGAGTGGAAGCGGGACGGATCTATCTACCGGTTGTTATCTAGTGACGCGCCGGGGATTACGTTAGTACGATTCGCCGGCGTGGATGATGTTGTCGCCCATGGTGTCGGTGTTATCTCGACATGGGAGGGCACTTACCTGCCGATAACCGTACCGTTCATGCTTTCCTTCTTGCGCGTACATACGCACGCATCTATTTGCCTCGCCACTCGCTTCTGTCTCCTTCATCCCTCTCTCTTTTTCCGCGGAGGAGGTCTCATCTACACGCACCACAGTCTCTTTATTTATTCCCTTCGTCTATATTCCCTTCGTTCCGCGGTATTCGCCGCGAATTTCACCAGGACTCACCGGGTCTCCGCAAGATCGCTCGTCGCACACGTTCGATTTTTACCTTTACCCCAATTTGTACGGTGGGACCCGTGTGCATTCGTAATTAGCTCTCGCGACGATCCCACGTCGTCTTATCCCCGAGGGGTGTCTCGAAACGGTCGTTATTAATCCGCGTATATACGTCTCGACGCGGTACGTTTCATTTTGCCTTCAGCGTTTTTCAGCCTCCTCTCGCGAGCATCTCCCTTGAAAGGCGGGATTGTTTATTGATACGTACGTAAAAATTAGGTGGCTTAGTCGATAACACTCTAAAGCGCTCTCTGTCTGTACGTATTTATCAGCTGCATTATTAAGTGCACTCTTCTCGCGGCACATAATATATTCACCGCAGAAATCGCTCTTCGCCTCATTCATTTTCATCCGATCTCCCGCACGACGTAATGTTGCCCCCGTCTTAAGCCGTCGCTTTCCTGCATTCAGGGCGCGACTCTGCCGGTTCGAGCCAGATATATCTCCGAGCGAAGTCTGAAAGAGGACGGGCGAAGAAATTGACGAGAGTGGTGAGACGGTAGAGAGACGGGGGGGGGGGGGGGGGGGGGGAGAGGGTCCCTAGCCGCGCGCACTAACACTCCCGGCGGGTAATGAGACGAGGAGAGTTTATCCCCCCGTGCTTCCTCCTCCGCCGCTGTTGCAGCGCGCGGATGCTGTTTATGCAAATGCAACCACGAATCACGTCCGGTGGCAATCGCTCCGGGAATTATGCCGGGATCGGCATGGAATGATTACTCCGTGGCGCTAAACTCATCTCACTTCGTGGCCCGGCAATTCGGGGCCCGCCGACAGTCGCTGGCATTATCCGCGGCGCGCACTACCCTATTTAATTCAAATAGGCTGCGATGCGCACGCAACACACCAGACTTTACGCACGCATGACTCTCTTACTGTGCTCGATCGTTGCGCACATATGTGAACGAAATCCTGAAATTTTCGGGTGTAACATTGAACTCAGGAATTCTGAAATACGCACGCGCATCTTCCACCATTATAGAATAAGAATTGGATAGTCCCGTTCCATCTTTTTCTCTTTCATTTTTATAAATTAATTTCGAACTGTTGCTCGATCTTCTTTTGTTTTCGCCGTTTCTTGTTACGTCTTGTTTCGTCTCGCGCACGCAAAACCAAGAACGGTCGGCGACAATTAACGTCGTAATTGAAAGCTTTTATATAAGAATTACAAAAAGAAGAGGAAGCAGCCTTCCGAGCACGTTCTTTCCGCGCGGGGGCCTCCGTAATTTCATCGCAATCGTATCTCTACATTTGCCTTATATTATCCCCAATTAAGGACTCGCTCTCGACGTCCGCCCCGTGTGCCATTACCAATTAAGGTTCCGGTCCTACCTCTCTCCGGAGGAACGAAATATGTACGTAGATCGCAACCGCGGATGGGTGGAACGACAAAGGGTAGGCCTGACGGAGAACTTTTCCGTGCGAGATGGCGGAGAAGAGGGACGGAGTTTACCGCAGCGCGGTCGTGGCCCATTAGGGACTATCGGGAGTCCAGCGATCCGGGGCATAAACATGCTCGACACCTCGCCAGCTCGCGGTAATGCGTTCGTAACTCCTGGCAATATCCTGCGCTTCTCTTTCTATTCTCTATCCTTTTACTCTCTGTACCCCTTTCCTTTCCTCATCAGCTTTATTTTTCTTTATGAGTTTCGATATACGGAATTATCTTTTTTGCCATCTCTTTTACCTTTGTGCCGCAGACTAAAGTCCGCGATATTTAGTACACACAGGATGCTTCTGTAGAATCAACTGTGTGTATTTTTTTTTTTTTTTTTTTTTTTAGAAAAATAACTGTGTGTATACGTGTATATATACAGACACACGAAGGCTGATGTATATATTATACAGAATCTATACAAAAATTTAATTCTATTTGGAATGTGTAACTTTTATATTTTATGTTTTACACAAAATATGTAGAATATAAAAGGAGATATTTTCAGATTCTTCTTCTTAACAGATACTTTTATTTCAATAACGATAAAATATCTTAACTCACAATTAAGTATTAGTCTTTTAATATATTTTGCTGATAATGAATAGATCGAGGGAAGATTAATTAGCAATAGTGTAGGTAGATTAACGTTGCAAATCTCGACATCGAATCGATAAAAATTCTCTCGCAATGCGGTTATCACTGAGTAAAAATACATATCTCTCCCAAGATAGCGTGTCACAGTGTGATCGTAGTATCAGTCACAGTGGACGAGATCGAAAAGGCGGCAAAGTGTACGATGTATAACGAGGTTCGAGATACATTGAGACGTAAGATTTTCGGCCGAGGCTAATAGCGACATTACTCATTTCGCTCGACGTTTCTGATACACAAATGGAGGCATCAATAATGACCGAGGTGAGAGCGAGATAAAGAGAAATTCTTACGGGGCAAAGTTGGACGAGGGCGAGTGAGAGGGCTCGAGTGAGATGGATTCATCGGTCATTGCGCCGGCCTTCAACGATACCCGACTTTGGGTGGAAGCGTTTTAGCGTTTAGGAGAATACGGGGATAACGCGCGGGATTAAGATTCAGATTCCAACGTATACGTTCGTTCATTTCTTTTTCTGGTACATTGCTTCCTTAAAGAACACCCGGTGATATCTATTACGCAATTGAAAAGCCGTGTGGGATAAATGAGTACACCGAAAAAATTTAGTTCCTTGACGTTTTTTGTGTAACCTGCTGTCTACTTAGCTCGCTTCTCTTCTTCCTCCGCGTCTATCATAAATCACGATCAGTTATAGGAAAAAAATCTCAACTTTATCTTATCGACAGATCTTTATCGCCTTCGCGCCTAAATGGCTATACCGAATAGTTTAGATCGCCCATCTACAAATTTCCAATAAGGCATCGATCTGAAATGATGGATATTTTTCTTATCAGAATTATTGTATACACGGAGAAAACGATTTTACTGAAGTATCTAACAATTTAAGTAGATATAGATATATCTGAAAATATAATAATTTTGTTGGGTCATTAAAATAATTATATAGGAAACTCAAACGTGATGAGCTGATAATGATGATGATGCAAAAAGTGTTGACATTCTGTTATAGTAATCAGTTTGGAGCGTTCTATATAATAATGATAATCCAACCAGATTTATTTTCAGGCCTGTATCTAGCTAAATTTTTAGATGTTTTAGCAAAACTGTTCACAGATTTCAATATTTTTTCCGTTCTGCGATATTAATTCGACGCGAATTTCAAATTATTGGCATGAAGCAATACCGCTCGTGACGTGAAATCATCGATTTTCGCAATCTTGCGTCTTGAAATTGGATCGTTAAATTTGGAACGGCGACGATCGGTGAACGTCGGTGGTACACGAAACGATGTTAAGTGGCACAGAGAAAGTGAAAAACACGACGATCGGGATCGGTGTATGCGTATATCTGCGATTCTGCAATTAAAAAATATTAAAATTACGAGTACTTAAATTCTCGGTTGTATAGTGCATGATAATTGCGATAACTCGTTACTACAACTCTTATCTTCGGATCCTCTCTCGAGAATTACGCTTAAATGCAACGAGCGTATACCTCGTAAAACTAAAAGAAATGGGGATCGACAGCGAAAGAAAGTGAGGAAAAAAGGGGGAGAGAAAGAGAGGGAGCGAAACGCGCGACAAAGAGGAGAATAAGATTGAAATGGCGATATAACGGATCGAGAGATCGCGAATTAATTACTCATAAATCGCAATCAAATTATGGCGCATATACATCGGTGAGCACAGGGGAAGAGGAGGATGTGCAAGTTTCTCTCTCTCTTTCTCTGAAGGATCGTCATTACGTCCAATCACTGATTCGACTCCGTTAATTTTACATTTAATTACGCGAAAGTCCGAGTTGTCTCTGTTCTTCGTTATCGGCTTAAACTCTCGCTCGCGCGTCTTAACTGCTAATTTTTTAATGTCCCGCACAGATAAAGGCACGCAGCCGGAGATCCAAACTGCGCTTTAAGTGCCCTCCTTAGACTCGACGGGCGCTCTTCTTCTCGTGATTAATGCTGTGGGAGTCAATAGACTCCCGTTTTTCATCGACTACGATTTGTATGCGCGTTGCGAGCTTACGACCGATTATGACGCATCTATTACGAAGAATCGCTTGTAAAAGTTCGCTGCGCTATAACACGGGCATTATGCATGATACATTGCCTCTTGAATTTTTCCGCGCGCTTAGATTCTTTTTAGTAAGAAGAATCGCTGCAACACGAAGAGTGATTCTCGCCTTACCAAGTAGAAACGTTGCGTCGAGTACCGTCCGCTCCAATTCCATGCGGTTCACGTACTTAGGTACATGAGCAATATATCCTATCGTGTTTATTTGAATACCTCTGTATCCTTTGTATCTACCTTTGTGGAATCTCCTTCTATTTCCATGGCATTTGCGTGGTAAAGTTTCTATGAGGTTGGCACTTTGTTGTTTTCGAAAATTAAAAATTTTATCAGTAAATTGTGTTTGTACCCATAATAGATTTACTTAAGGTTTTAAAAATAGTTTCATTGATTTAGTTTAAAAGAAAAGAGACGAAGTCTGTGGCAATGAGGCATTTTCTTGATGATTAGCTGCTGCGTTACTTGATAGAGTAACCATATACAATTAATAAAATGACATATATATTTATAGAAAGAGTCCTATATTTAGTTCTTTTTTTTACTTCTATTATATAAGTTTTAATAAAAAGTATTTAAATTGGAGACAATTTTTTTCACAGAAATGTACGTTAAAAAGAGCTCCCAGGTATATTATTGCACAATATTTACTACTGCGTAATATTATTGATTGTTTGGAGAAGTGAGCCTCAAATCATATTTCAAATAATCACACTACAATATCGAGCATCTAAGAAATTACTTTAAGCGTCGCTGCGCAATCCTGTTTGCGCAATCCTCCCGTTTCTGAAATCGTGAGTAAAAAAGCACAAAAGATTCGATGGGAAGGAGAGACAGGAAGAAAAAAAGCAATAAGAATTGCACCATGCCGCGCTCTCGCCGTCTTCACCGAAGTGTCGATGACCCCGGGATGCAACGTGTTAATTGGAAACGCGTGAAACGCATGAATCTAATCGCTCTCGTACCGGAGAAGAGCGGACGCGATACAGGGCGGTCGGAGAGAAACCATAAATTCAGATCGGACGCATTAGCGCGTCCGCGGCGTCGTTTTACTCGATCGGGATACGTATCGTCTGTCTACCTACGCAGACACGCTCGAAATAACGAGAATTACGACTCGACGTCGATTTCAAATCGACGCTTGAATTAAAATACTTTTTCAATCTGAATCAGGGGATAATCCCTGTTTATCAGTCCCGAGTATGCTACTATACAGTGAAACTTAACTGATAAAGAAAAAGAGTTATATAATTAAAGCATTATGTACGCAGAAAAATGTCCAAGTATTATAATAATTTTTTGTTCAAATTTCTTAAAAATTCATACATTCGCTAATCTATTATATTATAAGTTAATCGCAAGCATTATATGTATTTATTCAAAATGTATTCTGAATTCGCTACTAAGTTTAATACTTCGATTAAGTTTATTAAATTTAAACAATTCGATTTGTTTATTATAAAAAATTAATTTTTTTGATCAATTTTATAACATTCTTTGTTAAGATAACCGTTACTTGAAAGAAAGGAAATTAATTGAGTAATCGCTTCTCTCAGCAATAGAACGATATATTTTTCTGCGCGTATAATTAAAATATCGATATTTATATACTATAAAGCTAACTTAGGGATTCCACACTTCATAGATATCTTAATTGAACTTCACTGTGAATTCACTGATTACCATAGTGAGTGGCGTACAAAAAGCAATATTCAAAATACATTAAAACTTTATAGTACAAAAATTTATTTATTTCGAATAATCAGCATAATATTATTCAACAACGTATTAAACGACAAGTTGCAAATGCGATTATTGCATATTGCAGATTAAAATCATTATTTCTTGATATTCCATTGACGTTTAATGTATTCAAGATGAAACTATCGAGAACGGACCGTCAGCATATCGAGGAGGAAACTGAAACGTCTGGTCCGGAATATAAAAGTCGTAGATTGAATTGATGTTACAAAGTTATGACGATTGGAATGTTATTCGATATAAAGTCGCCGATAGTGCCGGGCGATAGCGAGCCTTATTGTTAGTAACTTCATAGAAATGAAGTTGCAAAGTGCATAGAAATGGACTAGACCAACCTGCTGCGGCTTCTGTTTTATTGGCGCGACATTGATTTAAATATATATCGCGTACTATAAGGCAAGTTTGTTAAAAGAACTTGATATGCAGCAACGTTCCGCGCGTTTTCCGGGACGTGCCTCTTACCGCGAAGAAATCAAAGCCAATCTCTCGCAACGCCGCTTCTTCGGAAGAGACACGCGCTGTACTCCTCTCGGCCCGACGTGAAATAAGCGTGAAACAGGTTCGGAACAGGAACGCGCGGCGACGCCTTGTCAATTTATGAACGCGCGGCGCGGCGCGTCTCAACACACACTCAATATAATTACATTTGAATGCGCAGTTGGAATCCGCGCACACAGACACACGAAAGTGCTATAAATCTAACCGTGTACGCGACACCTCTACGGCCGTCGTCGGTTTCGTTACATTGTACCCTGCCGCAAAAGCGTAGATTTAATCATTCGCAGATATTTGTCATGGGTAGAGAAAAAAAAGTGCTGTCGTCGTGTAATGACCGACTAAACGATGTTAATCATTTCCATGGACTTCGTTTAATCATTGAAGAATCCGAGATGTGGTTTGTAACGTATTGTTGAAACGATGGGAAAACTCGAATGTGAAGTTTTTAATTGAAGTAAAAAGAGACGGGAATATATAATGAAATGTGATATACCGCGGCATCTTTATACAAGTTAGATGGAAGATGTAGACTTCGTGCACTCTCGATTGGATCGTAGTGCAGAATACCTCACTCGATGGATTTGTTACTTCGATATCGCGGAGAAATTCCTGCTGAGAAACAATCGTCACGCGCGATACTGCATCATTCTTGACAATGAGCGATGATTGTTTCAACGCATAGTTATCGTACGATATGAGCTGCCTGCTGAAGAGAGACGTAACGTGATGCGGATCTCGAGTACTTCAGACATGGTGAAAGGACGTGCTGGGGAAAATAGTTGAAATAGAAAATAGAATTTATTTAACCGTGAAATGGCGAAATAAAGTATTCTACTTACAAGCAAATGCAGTTAATGTAAATAGTATATGTATAATACTATTCGCCTACTTACATTTATACGCAAAATATTTATTTCAAAATAGTATCTATCTAGTTTGATATTTTCCATAGATCTATCCATTAAGTATCTCTATACTATTTACTTAAATTTTTCCCTACTGGTGAAAGGTGACGTAGACAAGTATGTGGTAACGTAACAGGTATGTAACAATAGATTGCTGCAATAAAAGCGCACAATTTACAAGTGGATTCCGGAACGATATGTACCTATATCGAAATTGATTGCCGACGCGCCGCCGCTTCGCGTTGCGCCGACTCGATAGATTTCAACGCGTGAATAAACGAGCATCCGTAATGAGACGGATAACGTTGCCAGTCGAATACTTTTTCGGAGATCGCCGGCTGAATAAATTAGGTGTCTCATTTTCGTTATCGTCGCCTTGTCAGATACCGTACTTTCGCGGGACACGTCGGTAGGTGAGAATAATAAGAAGAAAGAAAAAGATCGAGACGAGATCCCACGTCCCACATCTCGATTAATTACCCGCGGATACGAGCTATATACGTATTTATCTCTCTGTGGCTGCAACAAATAGATCGTTTCGCTCCATTAGTCGTAAAAGCGCGTGCGATCCTTTTATACGACCACCTGCCGATAATTAGATATTGTACGTACACTCTCTTGGCTGTACTTCACGCACGCGGTAATACGCGTGTAGCGATTGTTACGCGTAATACAACTCGCTTGAGTACTTTCTCCTTGTTTCTCTCACGTTCATTATTATTAAAACGTACTATTAGTTCGAGGTAATGATCCGATCACGCCTACGGAGTGAAAAATTGTCATTTCCAGAAGGAAGCCATGTTAAGATCGCGCATAGTGTACCACCACGCAAGTATAGTTTCCCACCACTAAATGCCAGTCATATTAATCTGCCGACGATCGTGGGTAGCAATCAGCAAAATCGCGCGGCGCTACGCGCAATTATGTCCTAATTGGGCGTCAGGAAATTAAGCATGTTATTTAAATTGAGAATGACGAAACATTACGAGAGCAATTGAACCAATTAAGAATACGTATCGTAAATTCGCTGCCACACATTCTTCCAAAGGTTTCATAACACTTAAGATAAACATACCATTGACCGAATATGTACTTACACGTGTCCGGATATGATATTACAATTAAATTATAAACTCTAAATAGAATTAAATTTTAATATTGTAATTAAAAAAAAAGCACTTGAGATTAATAATACATGTTGTGTAAGTGTCCGGTCACTGATCGAGAGATTTACCTTAATTTATTTGGATATCAAGTATTACCTTAGGTATTTCATTCTTATTAATAAACGGGGACTGATTTACTAATTGTGTCCTGAGTAAAAAAAAATTCAGCGTTAAGAAATCGAAGACGAGGATCGCTCCGCGCCGCATAAACTTGCCCCGCATAATTGATTCCCAGGAAATAACCTGACGAGGCGAATCTCGTGCATTATTAACCGGAATTTGGACGGAACGGCCGACGGACATCAAAGCCGGACACCACTAATCAAGTCGCAAATGGCGAATTCATTGGCTTCCAGAAAAACGTTGTTCGTATACGCGAGTCTCGACTCCGCTTCCCCGTGGACCTGGACCTCGGTCGAGAGACAGGGATTCGCGGCGGCGTGTCTCCCGCGGAGGGAGAGAATATCCCCGAGAGGGACATGGATCATGGATCTCCCGACACGGTGCCCCTTCAACAAATAGATCGTCCCGTTCCATTACGGCCGCGCCGTGTGCGGTGCGCGCTCACACTCGACCGCCCGCCGATAATTAGGTACGGTCCGCGTGAGACCGGCCGTGGTGTGCGCGCGTGTAACGACGTGCGATACGATGATATAACTCACGCCTCGACCCCCGGTCGACAGCGAGCCGGGATGGAGGTAAAGTCGAACGCGTAATCGCGTATATGTAAGTCGGCTCTCTTCAACGCAGGGACTCTTATTCTGCATTCACCCGCAAAGAGCAAATAGAAGATCGATCACTTTGCGATTTCGTAAAAAATTCCTGTGTGGATCTTTGACGTGCGATGTCCGAAGGAAACCTGCTAAACGGTGCGGTGCGCCTCGATTCGCGAGATTATCCTGTCGTTGGAACTTAAATATATACCTTCAGCATGTAGGCGCATCAGCTCTATACGTGGGACGTTCGGAGGAGAACCGACCCGGCTATGTTGAGGCGTACCAAGCGCAAGGCGAGCGTTTTGCTCAGTAAGGCGAAGGGGAGCACATCGTGGAAGCACAGTAGCGGCAGCCCCGGGCATCACCACGAAGGCCACCTCATTATTTATCGCGATATCAACCTATATTTCACACACATATATAGAGGACAGGGAGAAAGAAAGAAGGAGGCAGAGGAAGCTGGAGGGAGCTAGAAAGAGCGAAGAAAAGAGACAGAGAGAGAGAGAGAGAGAGGAGATGCAGCCGTTCCCGCATCTCTCTTTCATCGCCCTCTTCGTTTCCCTTTCGCCACCTATATCCTTCTCCCTTCTCCCCCTCCTTCCTTTCCCCCGTTATGCACTTGCGAGGCTCACACCTGTAGCTATGTAACAGTTACGGCATTATCTCGTTGTGAACACGCGCAATTTTAACGCTCTTCATCAAACAGTTAGATGAATATCTGTCGAACAAGGAAAGAAAAGAAAAATTCAGTGTTCGCAACATTTAAATGTCGCAAAGTGAATATTACTAGTTTTCTAATATGTCACTTTGGGTTGCACGTTGCAAATGTTTTCATTTCGAAAAACAAAAGGCAAAAATGTAAAAGGTATAGAAACAACGTTGCTTATATATTTATATTACTGTTTGTAATTTTCACTCTGTAAAGCCAAATCAGTAGATAATCATGATTCTAAGTAAGTCACTGGTATAGTCGGTGTATAAAATGTGCAATTTCTAAACCAGCTAATCTTGCTTTAGTGAATAAATTTAATGTATATGGTATTGGAAAATTGAGACTAACATGTAAATATCGGTATTTAAATTATCAAATTTCCTTTCTCTTTCAATCGAATTTGACTGATAACTCAGTGCCAAGTATGACCAAATTATCCACTTCAGAAAGTGATACCTTATATTGGATGATGTTAAACACTTAGGCCGTATCGTGGACTTTCATGACAAAAACCGAAAGACAGGGAGAGAGGTAATATATCGCATTTGCTAATGTAACGTGCGCATTCTTTCGCGATTCGATCTCGACGACGGCGTTCCTCGCTCTTTGCTATTACTGCGGGCAGCACTCTCGCACGCTTTGCTTTTCGCCATTCGCCTAATTAACTCCGTCGATTGTCGGCGGATGGCAAGAAGCTGCCCGGGTAGCGGATGGTTACGACTAGAACTAATCTCGCCCCATACGCTCCGAGCTCCGATGCGTCCACTGAAAAACTGGGTCTCGCGATAATTGAGAGGGTGCGCGATGGGAACGCGCTAATGAAAGAAAAAGCCGAATTGACCGTCTCAAAATGGAAGGCACTTCAGCTCTCATAAGCTCCGGCTTCGTATATGTACATACTATCAAGAGAAAGAGAGGCATGCGTTGCAACATACGTTTGCTCGAAAGCAAAGTGCATTATTTTCAGATGAAACAGATAGGGGTCTCTCGGATTGGGTCATTCGGTTGATCGCAACATCTTGACGTCAGTGCGATGCATGATCGATCAACGTGCACGTCTCTATATATCTGTTTCTTTTCTCTCGCGATGGTATTAAGAAATATATGTTACGCGGGCCCGTGACACACGGTGAATAGTCTCGAGCCCCGCGCCACAGTTCCGACATGCGCGAGAATGGCATTTACAGAGTGAGAAACGAAATAGTAAACGATATATAGGCGGAGACTCCCCGCTGAAGTGACAAATTATTTTTCTCTCTACTGTGCGTCACTCTGCCCGTAGGTTTCATAGATACAAAGATGCCGTCGGCGATAACGGATACCCGAAACGTTCCTAGATTGATATGAAATGATTTTGTTCGGAATCTGGAGGTGAGCAACACAATCTTTATCTCTTTCTCGTCCCTTCTCTTTAATCAAATCGACGCCATCGCTATCCCGAGATTGATTACCATCTGAAATTCCGCATGAGAGATGACGGCACGATTCTTAGAATAATTAAACGCTCCGACGAATCCGAAAATAAACATCGAATTCGTTGGAATTAATCGTGATAATTTCTATTTCCTGTGTCTTAATCAAGCATCGTTTTTGTCGGAGCTCGTTAAATCGTTAGCCGGTATCGTAAATTCATGGACACGCGTTCATCGTAGACGAATACATATTTTCACGGACGTTTAGTACACCGCGCCTGTAAAATCGATTGAGGGGAAAAGCAAGCCCGAAGGAAGATATCCGAGGAGGAAGAGAACGAATTGAATGCGATCCGAATGTAGCGCGACTGGTTCTCTTCGCGCGATCGCGGGGAATCTTAAGCACCTGCCACTTAAGGACCGGATTGCACCGCGGGAATGAGAGGGCAAGCGAAGAGATCGAACAAGTTAAGAGAAAGAAAGAGAAAGCGGAGAATGAGCAGAATAGAGGCAGGGCGAAGAAGAGAAGCGATATCCTTAGGGATCGAACGTTTCTCGAACCGCTATCGATGGACGTATAAATAATCGAATACAAGTGCGAGCTGATATTGAGGAAATGTAGCATAAATAGAGGATGTAATAAGACCGCCTTCGTATACTAATCGTTCATTACATAATTCATCGACAACCGTCCTTCGCCAAGGAGAATAATTAACTCCTCTTTAATCAAAATACAGGTATCCCGTTTGCCTTTAATTTACTGTAAAATGGATTTACGATATTTTACGATGTAAAACAAAAATTGAGTCTGTAAAACACGAAGATTATGTCTGACGATTGGAAACGTGGTCGCCTCGTTTAAATCCATGTGCGGCGCGGGATAATTCATCTGATTGAATAAAATCCGTTGTTGTATATATATATATAGATAAAGTAGGTGTGTGCTGGCAGTATTGATAGGCCTGTGGCGTAGGTCTTCGCCGCGGTGACGCCGAGGTTGCTGAACGAACGAAGACGAGAAACGACAATGGACGTGCATCAGGCTCGTGCTTTCGAACTTGGTCGACGCACTCTCGGCGCGCGGCACATACGGCGATGAAATCATAAATCGGTGAACGCCAGCCCCGCCGGCACTGATAGCGAGCAACCAATAATTATGCTAATACATACATCGTAATATATCCGAGAAGGCGGTTATTCGTATACGTGCGTGGTACCGTAAGCCGGCGGGATCGTTCCGCCGCGCGCGATTTCCGCCATGTCGATCGTTCTATTCAAAGCTTGGCGACACGTTGATCTCCGTCAACTGACCGATATCATCGTTCACATATAATTCACGCGGGAATATTTACGATGCGTCAGCGTTCCATCGTACATTGGCTGACAGTGTTAGGAGAAAGTAATTCTTTTACCGTAAGTGTCACGCACACAACGATTTATTAAGACGTCTGTCAAACGCCACTTGATTTTTTTCGTTGTTCACAGACATGCTGTGATGTATAAATAAAACAATGACTCTCTCGATCTATCGGATTTAACTCTGGTATCGTGGAGAGGAAGAGAGAGAGAGAGAGAGAGATGAATCCAAATCAAATCTCACTTACAATTAATAGAAAGTTTATTAACTGTATAAAGATCAAGATTATTATAGTTCCTGTTGTTAGTTTTGATTAAAGATAAGTAAGTAAGGATCCACACATCAAAAAGATATAAATTGCTTACGAGATTAATGAGTTTCACTTTATTAACCTTTGAAACATAAGAGGATTCAGTAAACCCATAACGTTAAAAATATAACAATTTTTTATGAAAATAGTTCAGACTTAACGATATTAGCAGTTTTTAATAATTACAGATAATGGTAAATTGCACGGGCACTTTATCTTACTTTCGTAGAAAACCTTCGAGCTGAACCTTCGTTACGATGCGTGGGGGACGAACATGATAATGTTAACGAGAGTAACGAGCAGTGTTCGATTTTATCTGGATAAAATTATCTAGATGATCATCTAGATGAAATTTTGATGCCATCTTATCTTTATCTAGATAATAAAAATATTAATTATCTTTATCTGCATTTTAGATGAAAAAAAGGTATCATCTTTATCTAGAATGATGTTTAGATACTTTGGTTTATATTTTACATTGCTCTAAAAATGTGAAAATATTATAATTTTTTCTTCTACGTAGTTCATGTTTACAGAAAAATTTTCAGCCTCAGGAAGAGAGTGAGTGCATCTAATAGCATATATAATCATTCACATTGCTCTCAAATGATCTTTTCATTCCTGCACTTATAGGACGCTCAATTCTGATTGATTAACCCAGAGCTGCCCAAAGTCGGTGTTTTTTTTGCTTAAAATCGAAATGTATCGTGTCGGTATTCACACTCTACTGTTCCTACTTCTCACTTCGTTGATGTTTTATCGTAGTATGCGATGCTCGATTCATGGACGACACTAATCCGAAATCGAAAAAAGTTTTTGACCTGTGTCTTTCACTATGTTTAAAAGAATGTTATTATTAATATTATAAGATACACTATTATTCATAATACAACGTATTATTCATAATACAACGTATTATTCATAACCGCAATGATTATGACATGCTTGCTTTCATGCAACTAATATAGAGGAAAAGGACTGTATAGAATTTTTATGTGATTCTTCATTATTTTTTTGAAAATTGTGAGAGACATTGTAAGAGACAAACAAAGTTACATATTAAAATTTAATATTTTTTAATTATTTTGAGAAAAAACTGATTCTTAATTTATAAATAGTCTTAAAAATAAAAAATTATCTAGAATTTTCAGATAAATTGTCAGATAAATTTATCTATATTATCTAGATTAATTTAAATGTAATCATCTTTATCTTATCTAAGATAAATTTCCAAATTTTCATCTTATCTTTATCTAGCTAATTTTAAAATCATCTATGTACAACACTGGTAACGAGTAATTACTCGTGGAAAGACGAATGATCGTCATTACATCTTCATGCCGAATATGATCCTCCGAGATATCAACCGGATGCGAGTAAGGATAAAGGGGGCCGCGAATCAGGCCGAGTGCCTCGCGAGTCGAGCAGATCGGGGCGACGGAAGACGATCGAAAAGGGCACCGGCTTTATCCATCCAACGAATCTGGTTGAGTAGCACCGTTAATCACGATTTCGCCCGTCGACAAGATTAACGCCATTAACGCCTGTGGGTACGAATTAAGAGAATATTATCGCATAGTGGCTTCGAGATGTGCGCTGATAATAGCAGCCAGCAAATTAGGCTGAATGGCTCGGTAATCTATTAAGATAAGTTGTCGTCCTGGTCGAAGCCTTCTTCGAACACAGCTATAGCCTTCTGTATGCAAAGAGGAGAATCGTTGATCAAGACTTGCAGCAAGTATATTATATTAATTATCAAAGGATCAATAGCAACTCAATTTCTTGAGTTAAATAATATTTTGTTATTTTTAACTTCCACGTGTGTCAAAATGTAAATCAATCTATTTCTATAGTTAGTGTTTCAAGTAAACAACATCCATATATTGACGTATGCAAATATAATAAATTTGTGAATCAAATTTAATATATTTTCTTGAGTAAAATTATTTGACTTTATTATTTTAGTTAAATTAATGATATATTGAGTGAGAGAGCAATAGTAATTTATAAAAATGATTAAAAATAATGTTTATTGTGTGTGAATATAATTTGACATTTTGAATTTAACAGTGCAGTGTATGATGTACACTGTAAGAACAATTTTGTTGAAGTATTTAAATGATTTGTCTAGATAGAAATCTAAAAATAATTTTGATAGATCATTAAAATAATTATAGAACGCTCAAGTTGATTGCTACGATGTTAAAATATTTTGCAGCATTATTCATAATGCTCAAGCGCTCTACATAATTATTTTGATTAATCCAAATTATAATATTTTCTGATTTATATCTAATTAAATTTTTAGATACTTTAGCAAAATCCTTCATACCGTACAACATGTAACGTATACTTTTATGTACTTATTTTAACGTTGAGATAGCAACAAGTATCGATCTCGATTCGAATTCAATAAATAACAATTTATATCGCGTGCAGCGTAGAGAGAGAGAGAGAGAGAGAGAGAGATGAACATTAACATAGTCAGGGAATATAACGACCAATCGATTTGCGAAGTTGCTTTCGCGCCTGAAGCTCGAAGAAGCGAAGGCGAAGAAGCGCGTCTTGTTTTTACTTCAATGAAACGAGAATAAAAGATCACGCGCGCGATCCTGTATGTGTTTAATTAATTACGGCGAAGTAAGAGGGATACGTGAGGGGAAGATATGACGGCTCTTCTCAGTTTTCCATAATGATAAAATACGCATCTCAACGAGCGACTCTTGTAACGAGTGTCTCAATGAAGCGGTTCGCGGTCCACCTTGGTCCACCTTGGGATAAATTCATTTCGCCGACAGAAACACCGAGATGGACCCTATCGTTCCGCATTTTTCTCGAAGGGTAAACGCATCGTGCTGTTCGTTACGGCTGTGCGAACGACGTCGCGAGGCTAAACCGTGATTCGCGGCGGGAGCGAGGCTCCGCGGGTCCGGTGTGCCGACAACAAAAATGCGAATCAGGTTTCTCGCGGTCCCATTAATCTCGCAGATTCTCGGTCGCCGTTCTACTCGTCGATGAACTCGAGTGGCTGCGTTATAGGAGAGCGAGCGCACCCGAGGCGATTTTCTACACGGGACGCACTCGCGTCGATTCCCTTGAATTGCTCGATCATGGGATCGAGAATTATTTGAATATTCATTTAAATGTTTATGTATCCGCTGACTTAACATTCTAGCCTTTTTCATCGATTTTATGTAATTTTTCCCAATAGTTTTCCTCTTCGAGATATCACGATACGGATTAATTATGTAAATTAGACTCCTGGAACATCGGTGTCGTACTCATATTAATAATATTATTGACATTATTCATATAAGCTTATAGAGATAACACATGGAAAAATATTGTACGCGAATAATAATTACTTGTTTCAAATATTTCAAAAATTTATATATCCTCAAATCTATCATACGTATATAGGAAGGATTATAAATTTATCTAAAATATATTCTGAATCCCGCCCTAAGTAAATGTAATATATTGCAATCAAGATTATTAAATTATAACAAATTTGATTGGCTTATTATAGAGTATAAACTCGTTTCTTCGATCAATTTTCTAATATCCTTTGGAAGAAAAAATATCTTGTTTCGAGTATGTAATAAACTTTTTTTTATAATTTATAATAGATACGTATATTTTAAGATTATTATTAAGAAAAAATTGTAAAGAGAACCGTTACTTAAAAGAAAGTAAGTAAATGGAATAATCAGTTTTCTTAGCGATAGAATTTTTCTGTGTACAGTGGGCTAATATGAAAATATTGATACAAACGCGTTGTTATTACGGTGAACTGTTACGCGACGCGCACACGCAACCAGAACCGTTGAAACGCGTGTGCATGCGATCGGAAACGTACGCGATACACGTGCTCGATTACTCGAGCGGGCAAGCCCAGAAATATAAAATACGCGACGTTACTCATCGACTGTTATAAATTCGTTTCGCTATATTAGGTGTCAGGTCGATATGTAGAGAGAGAGAGAGAGAGAAAGAGAGACTCTCGCATTTGGCGGCGTAGGAAAGAAGATCGGCAGGATCAGAGAGAGAGAGAGAGAGAGAGAGAGAGGGGGGGGGGGGGAGAGTTGACTCTTAGTGCGGAAGGGAGTGCGGCTACGCGGAGACCCGATTATTAATCGGCACGATCAATTAAATCGCAATGGGATACGAACGATTGCGTGCGCAGGATCAATAATATCGCGGACGGGCGTACAAGGCGCAAGGGTATTCTTTAATACGAAGATAGGTGTATCGGTTATTGCGATCTCGTTTATCCGGCTGTTTCTTCCTTTTTTATCGGGCTCAGCTACTCGCGTAACAGCACCGACGATATCGCGCGTATTGCGGGCGAGAATTGCGGCCGTTGCGCTATTAAGGCTCATTTCATCGAGGCGTATGAAGTTATTAGCGTTATCCACTCTCTTGTGATGGTCAATTTTCGCGGAAAATACGTTCGCTAGTCGCACACGAAGATTTTAGATTGCTTTAGTCGAAGTCGCGAGAGAGAGAGATCCGGATCCGGTAGTCACGTAGCAATTCCCGCAGGCTTATACACATCGATCGGTTTAGAGAGACGAAAGAGGAAGAAGCAGAGGTTGTGAGGAACGTTAGAAAAGAACGCGAGTTAGCCACCGCAGTGTCGTCGGACCGGTCCGCAGATCGTATACTCTATTGAGATGGGCCACGCGAGAGAGAAGCGGCAGGTTCGAAAGCGAGGAGGGGTTCTAGCCAAGCAGGAGACTATAGAAGGTACACAGCGCGGAGAGCAGACAGCTATCTTAATCGACGACCTTTCTCTTAACCCGTTGGAGAGTCCCGCCGGTGGCGTTGCAGCGCGCTCTCGCTCTCGGAGAGCAGGGTTCTTTCTGCGAGAGAGAGAGAGAGAGAGAGAGAGAGAGAGAGAGAGAGAGAAGCAGTTTGCTGTACGCGGAGGAGGCCCGCTCGCGGAAGACGAAGAGATAGGGGTCCCGAACGTGGTCGGCTGGAGTCTCTGCGGGGAGGTGCGGGAGAGAGTCTCCTTGCGGAACGCGGAATCCAATGCTGTGTTGGGACCGGGCAGCCAGTTGGGACACGAGGAGATCGATCTGCGCGTGGGCGGTTGCCGAATAATAATAAACTGGCCCCTCTCTCGAGAGTTGAAGACCTCGGGCTATCCGTCTCTGTCTCTTCCTGTTTCGCCCTTACGCCGCGCCCTTGACGGAGCGATCTTCGTGTGCTCCGTGTTTCATTTAAAGAGGAACCGATGTGCAATAAAATAGCTAAGAGCAACATTACGTAATTTATTAACATTGATGATTGCAAGTATATTGGCTAACAATTTGATTATTGCACTTGTTAAATTTGGATAAAATCCGTTTAATGCGTTTCGGCTTTCGCGCTTTCAAGGGACGAGACGTATCCGTCTGCCATCTTTTGGTGCGTGTGCGGCCGCGTTCGTATCTGAATTTCTGCGAGCCGCCGCAACCGGTGACAACGAGACAAACGGACGCCATTAACCGAATGCCGAATTCGCGAAAAATAAACCTCGCGCTCCTTCCCATCGTGCCCCTCCCCCTCATGACGATTCTCCTTCCACACGAACGCGGGGGCTGGGGCGAAGGGCGATAACGAATGGCGGGACGTACGTCGCGGCGATAGCTTGACAAATATATATTAAACTATTTTAATGAGAAGTGGCCGCCATATCTCATCGCAATTACCGGGCAGCGACCCGCCGCGGGCCCTGTTCGACTTGCCTTACGGCTTGCTGGTCCGCAGCGAAAACACGCACCCCGAGAGAGCAAAGGTTAAGAGGAGGTCCATACTGGTTCCTCCAGAAACGGGCGGTCGTTGTGGCGTACCGATTTGAGATACTTACTTCGAAAGAAAAAACGTTATGGGAATCAGTAAAAACTATTTTTAATAGCAATATATTTTAATCTCGCTGATAATTTTATTAACTATTATTGGTATTAATTTATATGTCCTCTTTGTTTTTCTTTAAACTTTTGGGTTTTATTGATATCTATTTTAAATCTGCAGCGTTTTCGTTTTTAATTATATATATATAAAGGGTGTATTTGATAAAAAAATTTTTATTAATAGTAAAAACCAAGGTTTTTAGTTCTAAAATTATTGAAGGTTACAAAGTATGTCTCCCTACTTATTCTACAATTTTGATAATAGGTGTCTATCCTCTAACAGTTTTCGAAAAAAGAAACGTGAACTTTTTATCAGACTTGCTCCGTATATAGTAGACATGTATCTCTATCGTTAAACGTCGCGTTTGATCAGAATGATGATAAACGTGAGATGAAAGATTCTGTCCCCTTTGGCAGGATCAAATAGTCATCTACAAGATTCTCGCGCTCACGTTCGCGCGATTATCGATGGAGAACCGGTCGTTTCACACGCGCGCGGGTGCGTCTATCGACCGAACGTATACGTCTGTCGACAAGTCTGTCGGGGTCTCGATATTCGCCGCTATCCTCATAGAAAATCAACCTCGACGTGGCCGTCGCACCTCGTCGTGCGGCGAATGCGAGAAAAAATGGCATGGAGGCCGAGGTAGACGGCAGGACGCGGTGAAGAAGCGAGAAAAGTGGCAAGAGACGAACGGAGCAGAGGAGGAGGAGGAGGAGGAGGAAGAAGCAGAAGAAGGGAGACACATTGCCTCTCACTGCCGACTCTTCAGGCAACAGTGAGTGACGGTTCTATAGAGTTCGTCGGGTTGGTAGCTTTGTGCGAGCTTTCCCCCCGTGATCCTCTCCCCTTTTCGCGGTTACTTTTACCACGCCACTCTTGCGAGCTCGTATGTAAAACATCTTGGCCACGACTCCGGCACGACGTTTAGTACCGTATGTCGTGTACATCAGCTATAACCTCCCTATGTAAAACGGGCCCCAATATTCACGACACTCTCGAGACGCATCTTCTTGCGGTGTATGCTTTGGCCTTGTTCCCCATTCTGGAAAGTTACTGCGGAGATTACGAATCGGAAGATGTAAAGACTTTTGATCATCCGGAATTTAGATAACTCATTCTCAACAGAGCGCATTATGCATATAGATATCTATAATATTATTAAATTAATGTCGTGATGATTTTAATAAGGAATTATACTGAAAAGATATGTAGTGTATAATAATAATTCGTGTACAGTTTTACAGCTGACCCAGCGTCAGGTCAAGGTCGGCCACTAACTCCTGATTGTCGGTCTGTAATGTCGCATCGATTTCAATATGATATCCAAATGGCAAGATCGGTCCAACGTTACATGACAATGTTTTGACTCGATACTCGTTCAATATATATTTATAAAAAAAATTATTATCTTTTTAACTAAAGTTATTTCACAAGATGTTAATATGTTTATTTTATCAGAAAATATATAGCAATTTAAATTGTTTAATATTATATATGTATATTTTGTTTTAAATACACCTATTGGGATCCATTCTAATCTTCTAGATCTGGATTCATGAGTTTTCTGTGTGTTATGTGTTATATACCATCCTTTCTTTAATTAATAAATGTATTACATATTTATTTATGTTATAATTAGCAATATGCAATATTATAACAAAAAATAAATAATTTAAATGACAATTATTTCCTTGTAACGATCAAATAAAAATTGGTTAACTTCGCATAATCGACAATGTCGCGCCGCAATTAGAGTAATAATCAGTTGCCGAAGTTGCCGACATACCTCTCGCTGGTCCGAGAGTTGTCATCGAACAAGAGCCGGCTAACATTGCCTGAGTTGATGTAGCGCCATGTTCGGTTAATGACAGTCGATTTGCCATGACATCGCGAACGTCAGTCCAAAAGTTAGCATCGGGGGGGGGTAAGAATCGAAAACCTCACTCAGGGAAGTCTTAAAATAACGTATTTAACGGTTTCTTCACTTTCTTTACTTTATTTGTGACGCAAAAGCCTTATCTACAATGCGCTCTTTGCTTCCTGTTTCTTTTTATCACTTTTTATCATTTTTTTTACAGCTTGCTTTTTTGCCTGTTATCCTGTTTCTTCGTTTTCTCTCGTTTGAGATAAAATTTGACAAACTTCGGAAGAGACAAGAAACACGTGACAAGAAACACGATTATCGATAAAATGGTTGCAAAGAAGGGAGAAAGCAAGAGATAAAAAAAGAAGAAGAAGTAAAGAGCACATTGTAGATTCAGCTTTTGCGTCACAAACAAATTAAAATGCTGTAAAATGTACTATTTTCTGACTTATATGTATCTTCAGCACAATTCATAGTTTAAATCATCACGATATTAATATTCAATAATATTATAGATATGTATATGCATAATGTAGTTTATTGGAATACCTAAATTTCAATTTGATTGAAATAATAACATATTATATATATTATATATATGTACGAGCATAAATTAAATTAAAAAGTTGTGCGTCTGCAAGAATTATAATTTACACTCCCTAAAATATTTAAAGTAATCTATTACTCTGAAGAATAAAATCTTGCTCTTCGAAATTAAAAATTGAGCCATTCTTTTTCAAGACTGACTCAATTTTTATTCTTCAAAGTGAAATTCCAAAGAATTTGGAGAGCAGTTTAATGCTCACTTCTTATCGTTTTTCCAAAAGCTTCTTTTCCATCACTGTTGTACGCGTCTCGTGTTTTTTCATCATTCATTTCCCATATCCCATACGTTTAAACGTATCTACAAAAATTTCATACACGTACACGTTCAACGGAAAGGATGAGAAGTCGAGAAGAAGAACGTCGACGCGTGCGGCGAGGGCGAGGCGGCAAACACGCGTATGTTTATTTATGCAAACAGAATACGAAGTCAACTAATTGTGCGGCCGCTCACTCAGTGACTCACTTGATGGCTAGCCAGGCGTTCACCCTACATGTCAATCGTGTGACAAAGGTACTCGCGACGGTACTCCGGTCCCTCATCCACCCACGAAACTTCCGGCTCGGAACTCGTCTCTGACACTGTCATAGATAACACAGACCTGCAGCTCATGGGATCGTTCGTACAAATAGGGCCTCTTATGTGCAAATGGCGAGAGTTTTAAGCTTGCATGCGTCGCATCGTTGCATAAAATGACGCGACGCGAATGGGACATCGTCGTCTAGAGAAATTGCCATCCTGTTTCTTTGTAGAATAATAATAACTCGGTAAGATTATGCTGGTGAAAAAGTCAGAAGATCCGCACCGATCTAAATTAATACTGTCACGTTTGACCAGTGGCGTAACTTCAAAATTTGGCCTTTTGAAGACACCTGTCATTGAAGAAAGTAGTTATAATATTATACATTTTTCTTAATAAATAGATTGTTTAAATATCACAAAGTAAAAATCCAATTGTGTACTAATACAATATATGTATTTCTTTTAAATATGAAATAAGATCTTTTTTGCCTTAAGTTTTATTAAGTCAATACAAAACTAAGAAGGGCAAAGAGCCAAATATTTTATTTGGCTCTTTGCCCTTCTTAGTTTTGTATTGTTTTATACATATAGAGCCTTCTCACTAATTATTTTATTAAGTCATTTCTGATAAAATTTTAGCATTGACAGTAAAAGTGACATATCATGTTATAATAAGTTTTTGAGAAAACCTCTCAAAATTGTTAAAATAGACGTTTTTAATACTTTTGCTGTAGAGATCTACTAGAAACGATTTATATCAAGGCAAATGGTATTGAACAATGTGTGTAACTAAAGATAAAATAAAATCTCAACGATCTTTAGTTCGAAGCCGCAGCCCTCTGTAGTTACGCCACTGTCTTCGACAACGTCGAAGATTCGAAGTTTTGAAAGACTTTAAATTTTTAATGTCTACTCCAAGTCTCTTTCTGTGTCTCTTTCTCTCTTTCTCTTTCTTAAGAATTTAAAGTACTTTGAAAACTTCGAAGCTCAATATTTTGAAGCATCTTAAATTTTAGAGATTCAGAGTTAACTTCAAAAATTCGAATTTTTTCAAAACTTCGAATCTTCAAACTGTGTTGCCAAAAGTAACGGTTCTTAATCTTAATACGCGATTTTACATACCTAAGTAAAAATATAGATTTCTAAGATCTTTCCTCGAAATATGCAGTCTTCGCGATGTTTATGATAACGTCAAGGACAACGAATGGCGGAGGTGAAAGAGGGATGGGAATTCCGACGACAGGAAGGAAGAGTAGAGGATTCCTGCGGCAGTGCCGGACAACGACTGTCAGTCCGTCAGGGAGGTAGCGAGCCGGGAATACCGAGGATGGCTGGCTTCCCGGCTCCCTCGACGAACAGCTCTATTTGTCGAGCTCGCGTATACAAAAAGCAGAGAGACCGCGCTGTTGCACGTACACCGGAAAGCATGAGCGACGACGAAAGGGAGCTGAGAACCAGGATACGATAGGATCCCTATACATACAAAAGTCTGGCCATTGAGGCTAGTTTTCCAATAAAATGGCGTCAATCACGTTTATACGTATATATAATCGCATCGAATGACAGTAGTATAGAAGTAATAGATAATAATAGTATACCTTTGTCAGTTCATGGAGAAAAACGTTTGGTTGAATTAACTGGAATTCATGATGGAAAAAATCCCTGATCGCGATCCCGATTGAAAAAATAGCCGTCGACGACCACGATGATGGTCAGATTTTGGGCATATCGCGAAAGTCTGATTCGTCACGTGTAATTGCAGAGGCGAGACGAATCGGTTGACATGCGTAAGTAGGCCGTGGAGGTGTGTCGCGCGTGAGATTAATTCACTCGGTGATCTTGTATGCTCGATGATTTTCTAATTCTCCACGGTAGGAGTCGAGCGTGAAGGTCGGCCACGAGACACGTACGTTCGAAGAAACCGTTCCAGTTCGCCGCGAATTTTACGAAAATCACCGTGAGCGATTACAGTACGAGCGCCGCACGACGAAGGGATATACCGCGGCCGCCCTGCCGGGGATGATTTAGTGACCCAACGATGTGAAGGATAATCGTATGAAATATCGCCGCGTCGTATAAGCCAGACCCCGCGAGATCGTGAAGGTATACGCGCGGTAAATACCGCGAACGGGCGGACGCGCGGGGCATCGTTGACCCCAGGGAATGCGAGAGAGCCGCTCGGTAAGCTTAATGCACGGGAATTTCATACAATATTAAGGAATATTTTTTTTTTCTACGGAAGGAAATGCTGCGAGTACGATGCCATTAGCTCCGTGAATCGCTCGCATTAATCAAGGCGCCGTAGCCGCGCGCGGCCGATCGCGCAGAGAACACAGGGTGTTCCTACCAAGCGCGGCGCCGGAAAATACTGACGCGTGCAGAATGCCGAAAGATCGTCTGACTAATGTTCCGCCGGAGGTCCATTACGGTCCAACAGACTCGCTTCTATCATGCATAGAAGCGTAGCGCGTTCAATAACGACCGGCGTGCGGATCGTTTCAAAACGATTAAGCGCAATCTTACCTTCTTGAGATTGCGTTTGATTGACGCGATTTTGGATTTCTCATATAGACTGGTCGAGATATTTGCGAATGCGATATATTGATTGAAAGTGCATTTAAACTTTAGCAACTCGCTAGCTACACCGAGAGCAAAAATTTAAACTAAATTTTAATGAACATTCTTTCGTTTGAAACAGTATTAACTGAATATTTATTAAATGTAAACGTGTATTTATTTGGTAAAAGAATCTTTAATTTGATTTAATTATCATTTTTCTTATTTAGTAAATATTTATTTATCGCAAATAAATGTTAAATTATAGTGCGTTCTTTAAACAAATATATTTATTAAAATTTAATACGTTTTTTCTTAATGTAAGGAAAAACGTATGTACGAACTGGGCGCAGTTCTCACAATTGTGCAGCAGTAATTTATCGTGCTCCGTTAATGAATCGTTCTGCGGAACCGCGAAGCTACGTGGCGGGCAAACGAACAGGAACGATTAGATATCGAGCACGGTCGGCGAGAGAAAAGACCGAAATGAATCGCGCTTAGGCACACAATACGATCGCGGACGTCGGCGAACCGGTCCAGCAATTACTTGGAAGATCGATTATCGTCCGTTAATAGACTCTTCGTGGGCATCGCGCAATGCATCGCGACGGGAACTCCATAACTTCCTATAATAATTACCACGCGCACGCGAAACGCTCACGGCGCGCAGTGCACTCAGAGAATTCGCATCTCTATACAGATTTTGGAACGTGAATAAGGTTTACATGAGCCTTTTCCCAACTAGATTTTAGCGATAAAAAGTTTGGTTCAAGAAGATTTTGTTTTTTGTTTTTTATAACCAATTTAGTATCTGTGATACAGCTAAACAATTATCGAAATGTCATCTTCTTTAAAGCGAGCCTGAGAATGATTATCTTATAGGATTTTCGCTCTCAAGTAAAAACGTAGATTCGTCTTTTTATAGCCAATTTAATATCCGTGATATATAGCTACATTATTATCGATAAAATGGTTCTTTAAAACGGATCTGGAAATGTCATAGAATTTTCTAAGAAATTAGACCTTTAGTGAAAACACAAATGTCTTCATCATACAAATCCACATTATGTCTCACGATTCATGACTTGCGTGTTGAAAATAAATAATCTAACGGCTACACAATTATCGACAAAATGACATCTTTAAACTTCAAAGCAGATCTGGAAATGATTAATTCACAGAATTTTTTAGGAGATTCGCCTCCCAGTGAAAACGGGGATATCTTTTTTGGTCAAAAAACAATATTACTCGCATGACTCACGAATATCCTCACGACTTGCGTGTCGCCAATAAACGATCTATATCCCCCTAATGAACGTCAAGAAGAAAGCTCATTTTGCAGTTGAAAAATTTCTTAGCGTGAGCAACTCCACATTACTCCGAGGCCATTTCTTCGTCGAACGCGTCCCGACGAGGGTAATTCATTCAACGGAACATTCATCGCTTGCATGTTTCTTTGGGCATTACAATGTGCGTGACAAAAAGAATCGAAAGATCGACGCAGGGACTGCTCCATTACAGTTTGTTTCGGCCGACAAATATGTTTGCGTCATAAGCCGGTATTCACGAGCGTTCTTATTTCAAGACTTTCTTAAGTTATGTCTTAAGATGCTGCATACAGCTTTGTGAATGGTATTCGTAAGATCTTATATTTAGGGTTGTCTTAAGTTCTGTCTTAAGATATCTTGAATCAGTCATAAGGCCGGTATTCATAGTCAGTTCTTATATTCAAGACCGTCTTAAGTTCAGTCTTAAAGAGTTACGAACCAATCAGAGGGCCGCTTTATATAGCATCTTTTTTAAAACATTACTTAAGATAGTCTTGAAATAAGAACCGACTATGAATACCGGCCATAGAGTCATATTAGCACCGTAAGATGTTACATAAGACGGTCTTGAAATAAAAATGAACTATAAATATTGGCCTAAAAGTTAAATCATAATTTCAAATGGGATAATGTCGAAATTTTAGATATCGAGCCTTCGTACAAAAAGAGATTGATATCTGAAATGGTACACATTAAAAAACAGACACATGGTATAAACAGACAAAATGACACAGAGTTATTGCCAGAAATGTACAATAATATGATACATTCTTTATCTTCGTCTTAAATTTGTCTTTCCTTGTTTATATTTATTTTTATTATTATATCTTTTGACTTTCTTTTCCAACGACATTATCTTCTTTAACATTGATACGTGTGCTTGATAGTTGCAAGGTATCTTATCCGTTTAAACCTTACATGTTTTATATTAAATTGACGCAGAATGACTTTTACATATGGAATTATTTTGATTTTTATTTTTGACAAGGTATATATGACTTTTATATTTGTATTAGATTTTAATAATTTGTGACTAGGTGAATATGACTTTTAGTTTTTGAATTTTTTAAACAATGTTAAAATTTATATTTTTATTAGGATCAAAGATGGAATAACAGATATGAAGTCTAAGTTTATACACAGATTCTCGAATTTTAGTATTATGAATTTATGTAATGACAGTTTAACTTTTATGTAGATATATTGCTGTATCATTGAAAATGACACGATCGATGTCGAAACTTGTTTGATTTTGTTTTATTGTATTATCATATGAATTAAATTAATGTGTTAGATAAAATTGGCTCTACGCCCTATTTGCATTTTTATATTGTTTTATACATATAGAGCCTTCTTATTAATTTTTATAATTTTTATAGTAAATTCTCAAGTAAAATCTCCCTTTTAAAGATTGAAAATTGTGCTACTCTTTTTCAAGACTGGCTCAATTTTCGCTCTTTAGAGTAAAATTCTACTCTAAAGAATTTAGAGAACAAGAACCGACTATATTGGCCATTGACAGTTTGATTAATTTCTGCAGTTGATTGTCGATATATTTTAAGATATTTATGAGCAGTCAAAAAGTTGAATACTTTCGGCGATTCTTCCTCCGGCAACCATTACTCGATAAATTTACAGATCGTTCTTCGTGATCGCAGGAGCGTTGCGTCATCATTGCGCCGCTCGAAAACCAGCATACCAGATGCATCGCGTCGAGTCATCTGCGATTTACAGCGATAACTTTTGCAGCCGGACAATTTGTACTTGTTGCACCACGATGGCGACGGCGGCAGCTACTTCAGACGTTGGTGACCGCATCACTGACGCGTATTGATTCCGACGATCGGATGGGACACTGCGCAGGCAACGGTGATGCGAATAACGGCATCGTGCCGAAGATGATAACGAAGAAATCAGGCGTGTGGGAGACTTTCTCACAAAATCATACAGCGCGATCCCGCGAAGTGAAAGTTCGATTGAAATAAAAATATCGTAAAAAGGGTATACGATTTCTAACGCGCTCTAAGAAGAGAATTAGAATCTCTGAAGGTGAGATTTATCGTTCGAATCCGTTATAGCGTAATGTATCCTTCGACGGATAAAAATTGAGACGAAGTACCGGCTTGATTACGATCATCGGTATGCTCCTGAGAGCCAATGCCGACACCTGCTACTACGCGGCTGTAACAATTAAGTAAATAAATTCGCTACTTTGATCTGGACGCGGCCTAAGAGGCCGTTCGGGGGAAGGGAAAGGGAGAAAAGCGAAGAACCGTGGAGGGGTGGTAGTAGGGAGAAGGTTCGCGCGCCATCCTTAAAGGCAGAGGCGCGAGCATGCTGAGAGCCTTCCGAGGCACCGTATTTTATAACCGGTGTAGACAGCCACCGCTCGTATGCAGGCGATTCTCTCCTCGGTCTTTCTTCTCTCTCTCTCTCTCCCTCTCTCTTTCTTTCTCCCTGTAGTAGTAATGCCACGTAGCGAGAATGAGACTTGTGTCTGTTTCTCTTCGCGATCCCCTGATCTCTCTCCCTCTCTCTTTCTTTCTTCCTGTAGTAGTAATGCCACGTAGCGAGAATGAGACTTGTGTCTGTTTCTCTTCGCGATCCCCTGGCGAACGTACGCGAGATATAGCAACGAGCACGATACTTCTGACCACCACGGCGACGGGGATGATTTCCGATCGTCCTCCACCTCCTTCCTTCTCTCTTTCTCTGTTTCTTCGGGGACGATCAGCGGCGAGAGGAAGGCGAACGCAGAGAGGGTTTTGACGGGTAAGACACACGGGGTGGAGGGCGATGAGGGCCTACCACTGTTGCGTTGTATGTGCACTTTAATACGATTATCTGATCGCGGACGGACATTCAGATTATTTATATTACACGCTTGTACTTGCGGCCGCTGGAAGATTTAAAGCCACTTTAAACGATTGTAAAATGCGTTGCATACGGCGTACGGAAGGGAACGATTCTCCTTAGCTTTGTTGAATATTGGAAGCGATGTTGCGCATTGTAAGTGATACGATACGTAGTGAGTTAAATCTTGATTTATAGCTGGTTTTGCTAACACTGACTATCTTCAACTTGCACCGCGTAACTTTGTTTGATCCTTTATCTCACTAGATTTTACAAAATTAAGAGAGATGAGGAAATCAATTATAAGTTTTTAAACGTGAAAAAATTTGTCGTACGATGTAACGTCTGTTATGTAACGCATCTGATCGTGACGCGTAAAGGGATTATTTCGATCACCTGCTTGGGAACCTAGGAGGATTTCCTCTCAAAGCGAACAAAGCGTTTACGATCTCGTGGCTTCGGTACCGGTCTATCTTACCGAAGGGAGTTCGCATCGGATTGTATTCCGCATATACACCGATTGAAATCGATATTTCTCGCAAGGTCGGGCCACAATAAAACGAGCGGAACAATGCATCACGCGGCATACTCTGGGGTAACAGATAAAAAACTGCTCGCGATTTAATACACTTTGCGATTTTGTGTTTTGCGTGTATATTGTTGCTCCTTTCTGTCCTCTTCCTCCAAATAGAGAAATCCTTTTCAAAATACAAAATCACGTATGAGAACTGTGTATGAAATATGTGATATCAGTTTACAATTAAGAATATCAAATCCAATAGACGTCATAATTTCTTTCGTTCATAAATACGGTATAATAATCTTCTCAATAAATCATAATTTGGCGAGATGAGAGGATTACAAAGTAGGGATAATGCTAAAAGCTAGTGACGAGAGAGAGAGAGAGAGACAAGACTGTAGCGAAGGGTAAATGTAGCTAATAAGGTCTGCAATCCTATAGTAAATCACGGAAAGAATTATTTTGCTAAAGAATTAAAAAATTTAGTTAGATACAAATCAGAAAATAATTTTATTGAGCCATCGAAATAATTTTGTAGGAATCTCAAGTATGATGAACAATGCTACAAAAAGTTTTGACGTTTTAGTAACTAGTTTTAGGGCTGTACATAATTATTTTCATAATATAATATCTGTAGCTAAATGTTTAGATTTCATTAAAATCATTCTTTTCTTGTACTATCGCGTGAAGAAATTAATAAAATCTGAAGTAAATCCTAAATGGCGATTGTTTAGATCAGCATCAATATTGCTTGACAGTAATTCATTAGGACGACTATTCGGGTGGGTCCGAAGGATCTTCGGTTTTCTTTTTCTTTCTCTTTCCAGAAGAAGAGAGAAATGGAGATCTGTTAGGATCTAGTTCTCCCTGCTGCTCACGAGGAGGTTCCACACATGGTCCAACAAATTTCCCTCCTTTCGAGCACCAGCTTGATCCTTTTGTCTTCGTTCCTCTTTCTTCCGAGAAGCGACGACGCGCTCAACGCACGCTGCTGCACGAGCCACGAAGAGCTCATCGCCGCTTCGAGGTGGCAACAGTGTTGGCGGGAAAGTTATTCGACCGCTTGCCACTAAATCATTCCCCATGGACTCCTGCTTTATTATCCTCTGTCCTGCCTCCACTTACGTTGGGCCTCATAGCGCTCTGGTTTGTTCTCTCCTTCTTTTCTTCTCGCTTTCCACACCTCCTCTGGCCTCTTCCTTTCATAGTCCCTTCTGTTAGTACGTCGGATAGATGCGTTACTCGTCCTGGAAAAATCACGATGGACGCGCGCACTCGCGCCAGGCACGCAGGGGTTGTTGTTGCAAATTAGGGTTCTATTATGGTAATTCTCACACGCGCATTCTCAGGACAGCGGGTTTAAATCGACTGAAAGGTGCTTTAAGGATATTAATAACGCCAGTTTATTAACGTACGGTGCGTATTGTGGGACGAGTCGTAATATTTTATAGTACTCACATATATTCCCTATCGCCATATTTCCCCCACGCGATCCGACTATAAATACCGATAAAATACCCGTGTTATACACCGACTAATATAACCGCACGACGTGGATACTTAAATATTATATAACATAATGCGTTCGCGCTATAATTTTGTTGCTACTCATTATACCCGTTCGTTTTTATTAGATCGGGCGGAGTAATGACAAATGCCGACGAATATACGCGCCGATTTATCGGCTTTCAGAAGCTTTACTCTAGTCTACCCTATGCGATTCGTTAGCGATCCGCCTACGTAGAAAGGAATATTTTCTCCACGCGAACCGCCTCGACCTCCTTAATTGTAGCTTAAGATTGCAATCTTGTTCTTTCGACGCGCCCTCCCTACGATTCTCACGATTCTCGTACATTGTTTCCGAGTGGAATATTATGGCAGATAGCAAATTTAATTTCTTCCCGCGCGCGTTCTTCTTACCTCACCGAACCGTCATCAGACTTGCAATTAATTAAAAAAAATAACATTGCGCGGAGAGAAAAACGTTTCAACTCTGTAAGTAAAGGACGCAATCGTTGTGTCTGTATGAAAGTTGCCACGACGTTTTACTAATTTTTAAAAAGCATTAATAGTAGCACGTTTCATACTTCTCCCGTTCCTGATAAAAATAAAAAAATGTTCTGCGTTTTTAATACCAAAGATAAAAAATTAAAGAAATATTCCAACTATATTGTTTTGTAAAGATCAATGAAACGCCGTATTTTAACTCAGACACGCGTTCGCTGACGTAGTTCTGACTATATTATTAATAGTGTATGATTAAAGAGATTTCACGTGCGATTCATTTTGCTTTCAACACTATACGCCAGCACGAATAATCGTTTAATTTACTACGAAATGCGGAACATTTCTCTATATGAACGTGTGAGATAAACGCGAGCGGTGATTCGCGTTAATCATCGTCCTCGCCGCGGTTTCACAAATTCGACCGTCTTTGTCGCGACAAATAGATTGTTGTGCGCGTGGTAACGAAGTGATCGATCATTGGCTCGCGATCGCGATCCTGTGATTCCACGTTCTCGTTCAACATGGGCGGAACGGTACCCTCCCGAGTACTCGGATCACGACTAGATGGCCGGCGCGATACTTCGGACGCGAGAAGAAACTTTAAACTGTCATTAAAGCAACTCTGCCTGGGTTAAGGGGTTCATTACCGGTCGAGATTCGCGTCTCGGCTTCTTCTGCGTCATGTACCCGACAACTGGCCCACGAGACGACTACCACTATGCTCCGCAAATTACGTCTCGTGCCAGTATAAATTTACAAGTTCCTTTCCTCTTTATCTCTCCTCCGTCGATTTAATCCACGTACGACCGACTGCTGCAGCAGCAATTACTCGATCGACTCGATCGATCGTAATCTGCCGATTGAGCAGAATTATTGATACTCTCAAAATTGGAAACCGCTTGCCTTGTGTTCAGAACAACTTACACTTGCGTCGTACTTGAAACCCATGATAAATCATCGAACAGTGTACCTATTATATATCGCATCGCCCGAGGGAAAGTTCCATTTAAATTGCAAGAAGTTTCGAGTATCTATGTTGTGAGGCGAGAACTTATACTCAATGCGAACGTATCTATTATAAATCAAACACTCGAGAATTTAACGTTTCGTTTTTTCCTGCATAAAATGCAGGAAAAGCATTATGTAAAAAAAAAAAAAAATGAATACCTATATGAGAATGTATAATTCAAGCCTTATCATTTTTTCTCATGTTGCTTTTCTCACGAAAACCAAGGGGGGATATGGAGACTTTTTTTTTTTAAATAAGGACAGTCTGACTTATTCTCTCTGAGAGAACAATCTGCCAACGATGCGTTTGCGAGGCGGGGAAAAAATGGGGAGGCATTTTCGTTAACGACCGTACGGGAATCTCGTAACTTGTATTACATCGGGGTGGGGTAGGTGGCGATGAATCGTCGCATAAATCACACACGCTGGAAGCACAGAGGCGTCCATCACCGCCCCCACGTCTGTCCGTTCGTTCGCTCGTCCGTCTGTCCGTCCATCTGTTCGTCGCGGTAACGTCTTCGGGTCCTCCTCCGGGAGGGCAGGAAAAGGAAGGCTCGCTCGCAAATTAGTCACTGGGGCCCAGATTACGAATGGACCACCTCCCCGACGATCCGCGAGAGTATCCCGTTTCAGGAACGTCGGGCGAAATTAAACAAAGTGCTTCGCCCGGGTAGATTCCGCCTTCGGGGAGGCGCGACGACGTTGTGCCCTTCGTCATCCGCGTGTCGTTTTGTTGCGGCGAAAAAAAGATTCGCGGAACGAACAAATGGGATCGATAAATTTCAACTGGGAGCCATTAATCGCGGAAACGATCTTCGGAGAAAACTACGAACGAGCTTGACGCTTTCTCGTCATACACTCGACTTGCATTTTTTTTCCTATCAGATGGGTTATTCATTAATGTTTTAAATTATTTGGTTTCCGAAAACTTAAAATTTCCTCGTGTTCTCGTAATTTATCTTTTTGATCCATTTTACGAAGCGCTTGGTTATTTCTCTTATTATCGCGCGTATTTATGAAATATGTATTTCTTTATCTTTACTTCATCGCCAGAATGAAGAACGTAGTAAGTAAAGAACTGCGAGCGAAGTAATAAGTCTATCGCTCTTTTAAAACCAAGTTGTATCGCAGATACACGGTACATGGAATTACAGAGATTCGTATGAAAATGTATGTACATGCGCGTCTCGATTCACCATATGTCGGAATCTCTGTTTTATCGCGATGTTAACCTTGATTTATCTTTGTTGCAGGTGCAAGCGACCGATCCCGATTGCGGTGTAAACGCAATGGTCAATTATACTCTGGCTGGCGGTCGGCTGGAGAACGAACAGCTCCTGGTGCGCAGTGATACGGGGGATATTTGCATCCGGTCGCCGTTAGACAGAGAAACAGCACCTTATCTAGAACTGCCTGTCATTGCCACCGATAGAGGTTTGTGCTATTTTCTTTCTAGTGTCCGATTATTAAATCACCGATTCTAAAAAAAGGACTTGATGGCTTTAGCAAATAAATAGCCACGATTGCGATACCGCATGTCAAACTAATGTAAGAAATCAGTATGTATAGATATTTTGTGTTTTTTTTATAAAGAATATATGTATATTTTGATGTACCACAACCTTCTTAGATAGAATAATCATTAATCATTAGTGATTTAAAGATATGTGAATTGATAGGTGTTCAGAAAATCCCGAAAAGAATTTTAATTTTAAAATTATATCTTCTGTGGATATATTATATATATTATATTATAATTAAATTTATATTATAGTTATATATATTATGAGGTAGAAGAATGTAAAAATAATGAACACTTCTGGGCAATACTTTTTATTTTTCCTTTCTCATTGTCAGAACGAGATTTTAAAGAAACTATACTTGAGGTGCTGTGTGTGTTCACTTCTTCTCTACCTACTTAAAAAAATCAATATCACTTGACTTGATTACCTATTACTCCCGACATTTTAATCTTTATTATTGCTTATAGTTTTTTGTTAATTTTTATAATCAATAACATCGATACTTTGCTACCTCTTGGTAGTTTACGATATTTTCTTCAAAAGAACAAAATACCGCAGACACCGATCTCTTCGTTTGACATAATGTATCGCAGTTGTGAAGCTTTTCGCCTTCCGAACTTGTATCTAAACGCTTAACAACCTCAGCCATTGTAAATTCGAGACGGTCGCAACCGTTGCGATAATTCGGCTCGATCGCGAGATCTCTCACGCCATCGCGATCTCTCGTTCTGACGACGTAGGAACAATGCTCGGCTCCGTTATTCGCGTGCAAGCCTCGTGTATGCGCACGGGCGTTGATAAGGGTAGTGAGACAAGTAGAAACAAGTGGAAACGGCAAGGAGACACACGCGGAGGAACTCGCGGCTCAGAAAACGGGAAGAGAAACAAAGCGGCGACGTGGTGCGGCGAGGAGAAGACCCGACCGGCTATCGGCCCGTCGAGATCTAGTAGCTCTGTAATAGGGTGTATGATTTATGTCGACGGTAGGCTCCCTGGCCATTTTCAACACGGCGGCTCGCGGTCGCCTTATGGGAAAGGACAACGACTGAAGGTCCATTGATCCATCGTGAGGCTACCGTGCGACCAACGGCTATTGCATTTACCAATCCGGCGACGCTAAGGGGAAGAGGGTGAGAAGACAGTGGAATAACATTCAAGAAGGAAAATGTTAACCCGTGCTTAAGAAATGAAAAACCCGACTAGAAGAGCATTGCTATTGTCGGCGTTATGCCGTTTTGCAAACAGGGATGAATACATTCTTGCGTAATTGTCGCTCGTTATCGATACGATTGTTCACCGTGTGCAACAGCGGCATTGGCGACGCTATCCGACACTACCCGATGGACAATAGAATCAGCTGGATATGATGATATACAGGAGCGATTGCGAACACCATCGCAATACTGATGAGCACCACCAGCGTGGTGTGATTTATATCATCTGTCGACGAACGCAACGCGGTGATCATCCCGCAGTAAGAAATCGAAAAACAGAAGGAAACGATATTAAACAAAGTATCATCTAAAGTCGTAATGTGAATACATAACACGTAATAACTAGGAAATGAAGTCCTTAAATGGTCAAGCTGGATCTGTAGTGCTTCAATAATTCGGGGTGAATCATAATAATCAATCCTATAAACTGCACGCCGACTTTATTTTTCAGTCTTAAAACGTAATCCTACATCTACATAGTAAAAAGTATTTTGTTATTTGTGTTAGAAACGGTCCACTCAATTTCTTGTTAAAGTTTTGTGTCGAATTTTTAGTATATCTGAATGTCAATTTAACGTAATATTTTGTCATTTGAATATTTTGTATTAAAAATTGAGATATTCAACGTTTCTTGGAATTAAAATAACACAATTTATAAATAAATAAACAAATAACATAATGTTTTTTAAAATAAATTAAAACGCAAGGAAGAAATAGGATTGTTCTTACAAAGTACGTCAGTGTTACATTCTTTGTGTTAAATTAACATGAAAATTTGAGTAGATGAGATATTTAGGACATGTGACATGGATTAAATGTAACACAAATTTTTTAACCGCGTAGAACTAGAGTAATAATAATATCATAATAAATAAAGGAAGAAGGAAAACATTTCTCGGACTATTCCACCAGAACGGAAGTGACAGCTCGTGTGATAATAAATAAATCTCATTTCCCCACGAGAGGTGTATGTATACAATCGTGCGCACTTGGGTATATTATATCTCAGCCAAAGACTCCGGCGCGGAAATGATTACAAATACCTTCCGGCGATTCGCACGTCCTCACGCGTCTAGCGCTTCCTCATGGCGCCGCGCAGCCTGAGACTCATTAATCCTCCTCCTCGCCTCTTATTTTTATCCCGACGATTAATTCTTATTGCCCGCCAGTAATTCGCGCGGAGAAAATCATTTTGGCGCAACGGCAGTAAAGTGAATCGTGAACCACCGTGAACCGCGCGGGCCAGGTGCGCATGATTTATACCACCTGTTGACGGTCGCTCCGCGGACGACGACGACAACGACGACGAGTTGTCTGCCTCTCTGCGTTGTAGTAGTTTCGCCGCTACTAGGAGGTGCAAAGAAGCGCCATATATCGTCGTCGATGTTTATCGGCGGGAAACGCGAACGATAACCAAACCACAGAGGTTTTATCGCGTTAATAGCGGTGGCTGACGCCGTGCGCGTTCACGGCGATAATTATTACCTGCGCGCTCAGAATCGAGGCGGAGATCTGCGAAAGGTATCTGCTTATACACGGATTTTCTTCTGCAAGTTATTTTGCTCGACTGCGAAGGCCAGCGGATGCGGAATCAGTCCTAGACGCGAGATACCGATCCTTCAAGTGTTGCCAAGATAATCACTTGGATCATTTAATGAATAATAAATTTAGAGCTATATATTCTGTTAATTGTTTTTGTCAGCTAGATTAAAAGATTAATATAGATTAAAATTTTCCGTTTTCTTGCGGTATACATATATCGAAGAACGAGTGACTACTATTTCGATCAACTTGATCTTGTTGCTATAAAATTATAGAGGAAATAGTATTGTAAATATGTAATCAAATCCTGTTTTGAAAGACGTTCTCTCAACGCGTTTGCTATGCGATGTGATTATAGCGATATCATCCGGCACGTACATCCGAACTGGATTCTCTATCAGCGCACGGTCTTTGAAGCGGCGGAATCTCCACTCAGCATCGATTACGTGCGAGCGATATCTTACAAATGTAATTTCCACGTTAATCTCCCAGCGAAGTCTTTTCGTGTAGTTTTTCTGTCGCGTTAAGAATATTCCTCCATCCGATTTTATCGCTTATCTGCGATTCATATTATCGTATGGGAAAAATATCCGGGATGTCTTTTCCTCTTTTCAGATTATTAATATTCTTACACAGGTGCTTATTAGCATAAAAAATTATCAAATTTAATGGTTGCTTTCCATTTACACAAAAACTTAGATAACCCTTATTTACGACGTCGTAACCTAGTTGAAAATACACGTTCTTCTCCATTCTGATAAGTGAGATTCAACTTAGCTTTTACCTCGTGTTGGTAATTTTGTCACTAAAGCAAGTAGTGACGTCATTATAAGATACATCGCTTTATAGACTAAAGAAAATTATACTTGTGTGAAAATGGAGATCAACTAATAAATGATATCACTACTCTGGTTTTGCTCATGATTATACGTTTCAAGACCGAAATAGATTTTTAGCATACGATTTGCAGATCACGAATCAGATATATAATATTGAAGTGAAGATCCACTTTGCATACATAATAGAATTAGATCTTTTCCTTTTCTCGAAATCTCGATAACGCGCGTGTACAGAATACAGATACGTAAAGGAAGGCACAAGGGACGCACGTTCCGGAGCTATGCTGGGAGGTGACTTTATTGGCACCGGCGTCATAAATCTCCGGTGGGTTTAACTTCCACCGACTGTCATTGTCCGCGCCGTTCTTGCGCTTATTTATTTCACCCTTTCGACTCCCGCCGTGTTACTGCGCATAATCTCGGATATGTCACTGGTGCGAGCTTTCAGTTCGCACTTTGTAGCATATCCCGGAATTAGTGTGCGTACGTTTGCTCACGGCATATTAATGGTACGTCTCGTTCCAACCGTAAGGGTTTACTCTCGTAAGAGCGAAAGAAACGCATTACGGTTTTACGCCAAGATATGCGCCACATAATGCATGCGATTTAAGGGAAAATCATTTCTCAACCTCTTTTATCAAGATTGTACTTATATGAAAAAAGAAATTGAAGATACTAAAAAAAAAAAAAAAAGATTCTAATTAAACCTGCGGGATGCTAATATTTACGGTTGCGTTTCCGTAATGCGCGTCGTGGAACTCATTCCTCGCGTGGCGTAATTTCGCAGTATAAGGTTGAGCACCGCCGCACCTACCGGCCGCATAAATCTCTCGGAGGCCCTTCGTATCCCCCGCCGCACGAATCCCGAAAAGAACTCATCCCGGCGATCGACCGCGTGAAATTAAAAGGGCCGGACTGCAGCGGGCACGAAAATATCAGGCAACGTGCATTAAAATGCCGTTGAACTATCCCCAGGAAGTCGGTATCCGTTCGTACCTGGGTGCGTTCTCTGTCTTCCGTATCGAACGCGAGAGAGCGCGTAATCAATTTTTTTACCGTCTAAAGAAAGAAGAAGAAAGGAAAAAAAATGCTACAAAGTGCGTTATTTGATCTGTAGGAAACGTACGTGCCTGACAATTAAGTATTGTCGTTAGAAATTCTTTCGATAAGTTTCACGAATGGATTGCATCCACTGGTGGTTAATTCGTGGACTGAAGATTAATTCCTTTCGATGCCTCGATATTCCATAATCGATCAGGGAGGTACGATAGATGTATAATATAGCACATATATTAATATTCATACTTTAAACAAATTATATCTATATGAAAGACGCACTTAAAATACTCCATTTTTGTTAAAAAATTATATTTTTATAATTTATTTACTTTATTTGTTATCATTTTTATCGATGTAAATTAAAATTTAAAAAATAATAACAAAAATCTAAATGGTCTTAAGAATTTTAAATATTCAAAATGACTTACGCAAAGTTTCGTTGCGATTCACTAATTAGTTAAAAAGACTTAAAACACGAGAATTTTGTTTATTTACAAGACAACTTATATTTCTGCATTGCAAAAAATGTAACTATACATAAATTATCTTGAATGTTTAACGTAGTTATACAAAAATATTTTCGTCATACTTTATAATACATTTCTATTAAAGCACAGATAAAAAAAGCATTATACGAAAAGCATTTTATCGAAATAATTTTTGGTTAGAGTAAACTGTCGTTGAATCTTTTTCTATTACTTTTATATGCGATTCTTTAATTTTTTCATAATTTTTTTGTTATTTTGAAATATTCGTACCTCCTTAATCATAGATAAGGACGATTCAAAAAGAGGATTGAAACATTTACTTCGATGTTTATTTAAATATTATATTATAAAATATGCGCGGCAATTGACGCACAATTGATACCATCCTTTGTTTACGATTGATTTTGTTGAGCCTAAAATTTTCTACATTTGGATCAGAAGCTTCGTTCTTCCATATATCGAAGAAAAGGCCGTGGTGGCATCACGGGAGATCGGGGGACCGGCTCTTGACGCATGACTCCAATGACACTCGCACCTATAAATCTCCTCGCGCTCGGAGAGAGAGCTCCGCGCGGCTGAGTCCATACATTATTGTGAGTTACGGTTGTAAACCGTTTAAACATCGGATTACCCGTTTTACATACTGTCTTTGATATTAACACTTGCGTCGCATATCGCCTAAATCCGAAGCGGCGGCACAGGAGCTCGCGATATCTCGTCGTGCCTGATTTCTCATTGCTCACCAGCGTCGCGCTATCGTGGAAACGCGTATATAAAGAGATAGAATTTGCAGATAATCTCCGATTAATTTCAGACGATATGGTTTAGCGATATAATAGTTGCGGAGAGCTACTGATAAAGTGTAACTTTTGCAAGCTTAATGCTGGAGTTCTACATCATATGGGACAACTAAATGTGAAAGATCGCGCTTATCATTGTCCGTAGAATGCGAAAGATAATACCGTAATCGCTTTTTTCCTGCAATGCAATAGTCATTATATCGCATATAGCTTACATTCTGTAAAATCTTTGAGGTGAATTGAACCAGTGTTGAAGAAGAGTGGCTCAGTTGTCAATTTTTAAGAGTTGGATTCCACACCGAAGATTTTAGAGAGTAGGTCAATCGATGCACCAGGAGCAATTACCTCACAGTGGCACCGAAGATACTCTAAAAGAGCGCGGTGATTTGGGGGGACCCTGTAAGCTTCTCACGTTTGAAATATTATTACGAGCGGCGCATTACCCCGCGCGCGGGGGTTAAAAGGAGCTCACGTGTGTCCGAATAAAACGAAGGGAGAGAGGATACTGACCGAGGGAAAGGATGCTGAGAGAAGAGACGGAACGAGAGAACGAGATGAAAGGACGATGAACGGAGAGAGCGAGAGAGACTCTCCAGCGGCTGATTGGGTCCGAGAAAAGGCCACGGGAACGGGACGCTCGTGATTTATGCCGACCGGCTTCGGGCGCGCCGTAGATTCGTTCTCTACGCCGGCTAATACCCCGACATTATTTGGCTCGATAAGAGGATTTCGGCCGGGAATGAAATAAACATAATGCGCTCTCGGCCACGTACCTCTCGCCTCTGTGCGTACATCGTGGACCACTCGTGGATCACTAGCGAGTGTATCCAAATTCAGCGCTGCTCAACCGCTTGATCCTTATAATTAATTGCTGAGTATAAATCAAATCCGTACTGTAAAATCGCTGATGACAGTTGAACATTCAACATTATTCTTTTCTGTTATTCTAACTTTCACGAGAAATTTATCGTTAAATGTTACAATGAGATTAAAAATTAAATCCAATTCTCTGAAGTTAAATAACATTTCGTTATTTTTAACTTTCAAAAATATGTATTATTTTTAAAAATTCAACTTTTATTGCAGAAACCACATCTAATCAACTCATTTCTGTGATTTTGAATTGCTTATGTTCCAATGCAAACAGCGTTTATTTAAATTCACGACATACTAAATAGGGGTAGCGTTGATCTGGGAATGATTAAAAATACGTCAAATTGGGGGTATAATTTAACATTATCAATTTAACAGGATATTTTTCATAACTACTAATTTCATTAATTGTATGTCCATAAGGTATGTATATCTAATGATGCATTGGATTCTGTTTACAGGGGGATTAAGTACGATAGCGATCGTGGGCATCCAGGTAAGGGACGTGAACGACAACAAGCCGATTTTCAAGCCACAGCAGTACAACGTGACCCTGCGAAACGACGATGTGACGCGCAGTCCGATTTTGAAGCTGGTGGCGACCGACCTCGATATCTCCACCTTCGGTCACGTCACTTATCACATCAGCAGTGGCAATGAGGACGGAATCTTTCAAATCGATCGTAACACCGGCGAGCTGCACGTGGCGAGGCCAAATCTGCTCTCGCGATCGTCGTTGCATCACATCAATGTAACGGCGATTGATGCAGCCGGTCTGAAGAGTACCGTCGATGCCGAGGTCAAGGTTACCGTCTCCACCGCGGAGCACAGAATCGCCACGTGCGAGAAACCGCGTTACACCGTCATGGTCCAGGAGAATATTCCGCAGAATTCCGTCATCAGCGGCGTGAAAAGTGCCACGACAGCGTCATCCTCGTCGACTGGTAAGTTGATTCGCTTTTATGCTAAACTTTTTCGTCGGTCGGCCGTTGTGTCTTATAATGCATTATCATGTTACATCACGTCGAGCACGTGTCGAGAATACTGCGACTGACGATGAATAATGAAGGCTTTTCTCCGCGCAGATTTTATATTTCTAAATACAGCCATTTATTTATGTATCGACATTACTTTGATAATTTTCACACGCTATGTTACATGAAAAGAACGATTGCTGAAGTAACTAAAGAAATAACTCTATTGGATCATAAAATAATTATAATAGAAAACTCAAGCGTGATGAAAACATTAAAACACAATGCTGCCAAAAATTATATTCTATCAATCGGTTTGAATGGATCTACGTAATTATTTTGATAATCCAAGAAAATAATTTTCAGATACACATCTAGCTGTAAATTTGTAGATATTTTAACGAAATCCTTCCTTCTACGTTGTATATATTTTTATCGTCTTTCACTTGCATCGTATTTACATTGTTTGCACTTGGAAAACTTAGGAGCTATGTTCACATAGCGTCACGATACCGAGTCATTTGCGATGCTTGCGTAAGGGTACTCGCATACCGGAGTTAATCTGGCGGGTCTTCTAAAACGGAGGTACAAACCACGAGCGGCGAATGCCTCGGAAACGTATTCCACGCGCGGCGTTATCGCGTTAGCATAGTCGCGTCACGAGTAAAACGCTGAGGACTCCACGAACGCCTACGTGTGCACGTGGATGTATGCTTAAGCGCACGATGCGCGGCTCTGAGAGCCAAAGCATATCACGCGAATGAAGATACTCTCTGTCTTACCTGAGCTTTATTTCAGATTAGAAAAGATTCAGCAGAGCGGTAGCGTTATACTAAATGCCCCGATATACTTTCGCACGCTACTTGAAGGAACTTGTGTCTTACATACCGCTGAAAGTATGATGGCAACATAAGTAAAAAAAAATTTGTTAGATGAAATCTTCTTCTAAAGTTCTCCTGTAGATTTTCGGTCTATTATAAAATTATGGTAACCTTTATTTCAGGCAGCTGCCCTTAAATTTACTTATTTTTTTTAAATTTAATTTTTTCTCTTTTATTTTAATAATATCACGGGAAATTTTTTTTTTAATTAGCATTCCATACTATAATGAGCGAAATAATCAACAAATTTAGATTTAAGCAAGAGCACTATTAGCCCAAATAAAAGTCACAATAAAGTCACAATACCATCGAAATGACGTCAGAATGAGTCGTGATTAAAAAGTGACTTTTGATAATCACATTTGTTATTTTGACGTCATTTTGACTGGTGTCTAATGATTTGTATTTCATTTAGAAATTATATCAGGTATATTGCGCAAGACAATTTTAGAAATTAACGCGCGGACTTTTTTTACAAAGTAACTTGGAAATATTAAGAAATAAAGTCTTAAAAGTTTTAGGAGTTTATTTTTTATATTTCCTTTAAGAACACGGTCATCATAATTACCGATAGATCGTAGTGTCACTGCGCGATGAAATCTAACGAATTTATAGAAGGAAGGGGGGGGGGGGAAGGGTTTCGAGTCTGAGCAAACAGGTGGCCGTCGAAAGAAGGAGAGAAATGGGATTCGCGCAGCGGGAGGAGGCCGCCGCGAGATCGTGGACGACGATGAGGTGTGGCGGAGGAAGAGGCGAAGAGGAGGATTGAGGCACACCGGTAAGGTCGCGGACGGGTGGGTGGATTGCTCCGTGCCGATATATACCGAGGCCGGAGAGGAAGGCGGCTGATCGAGGGTTGGCGGGGAGAGGGGGGGGCAAGGAGAAAGAGAGAAGAAGTACGTATCCGTGTTTCCACACTGGTGGTACATCCGATGCAAGATACGGCGCGTCACGACCCGCGCGCTCGCCGCACCGTATACGCCGATGCGCCGTGTAAACTGTCCCGCACGGTATCGAGCAGCGCGCACGGCCACGGTACGTTATACGCCCGAGAATGCCGAATAGTTTACACGGTGGTACCTAAGGTACCTTACCGGTGGTCGTATTGTTCGCCCCGGCCCGGCCCGTATATGCAGTCCGTTGCATATCAATGCGCGAGGCTTCCCTCGCTCAGCGACGACGTGGATCTCTCTCTCTCTCCCCCCCCCCCACTTCTTTTTTCTTTTCTTTTCTCATCTTCTACTCCTCTTCGTCATTCTTTTTCTTCGGAGAGGAACTTCTCGATTCTTATTTCTTATTCCCGCGGTCTCGCTTTCTCTCGTAATGTATCTATAGCCATGATTTGAAAGAAGGAAAAGAGAGAGAGAGAGAGAGAGTCTATTGAATGTATAAGCTGCGCTATCTGGAGTAAAAAAGTGTCCTGACTCTGCGACGTGCGATTTTAGCCTGATCTACAACGTGCTCTTTGCTTCCTGTTTCTTGCTTTTTATCAATTTTTACTTTTTGTCCTGTTTCTTCGTTTTTAAGAAACTTTGAAAGAGACAAGAAATACATGATAAGAAACATGGTTGTCGATAAAACGATTACAGAGTGAGAAAAGGGAAAGAGATAAAAAATAAGAAACAGAAAGTAAAAAGTACATTGTAGATTAAACTTTAGAGATTCGTGACAGATTTCCCGTCTTGGTGTGTCATCCTTTTTCATAGAATCTTTTTCGCAGAAACGTTTAATTGCAATCGGGAGCTGTATCTTTCGGATTCTTTGTACTCGTTTTGCGACACACGTAAATAAATCATCGTGACATAAGTCTGGAACGAATAAAGACACAATTCGAACGCATTTTTCATAATTATCGCTCTTTATTTCTGTAATCTTAATTTGGGAAAACCAAATGTGTGCAGCAAGACACTCTTATATATACGATACTTCCATTCCGCGCAATGCCGATTAAAAGAGACTCGAGTGTAAAATGTAAAACATACAATGAAACGCATATTCGAGATACCTTATACATGACACGAAACAACGAGCACCGTCTCAAATACCGCGCGTTCGAAGTTGTTCTTCCGGCATCGGCGCGATCGGCTGGTCGGTCGGCCGACTTCAGAACTCGACTTCCAATCGGCCACGCGTCCAACCGCGCCGTAGAACCAGTTCGCGCAGAAGAACGCGCCCTGACACTCAGGCCCGCAATATTTGACACACGGCAGCCAATCAGATTATCAGATTAAAGTTGAACGGGCCGGCGATCGTCGGCACAGGTGCGGTTCGTTTCGGGCTGTACCCGAGAGAGAAAGAGGAATCTCGCGGGCACTCATTGACATGCACCGGCGATCAGTGCTACCATTTTGCAACACCTGTTCCACTAATCCGGCCCGGATCCAGATAAAGCGAAACCAGATGTGGCAACCTCCGTTTTGAGTTTAGATTTTCATTAGATTAATTCTGTTGACCGATCGGCTTCTAGCGAACAAAGCGACAGTGAAACTTTTGTATTATAAAGCGTGCTTTGGTATTATTAGGATTAAATATTATCGTTGTGCTCGGAGATATCAACATATAAATCATATTTACGCTTGAATACATTTGAAAGTATTATCTGGTTTTACTGCTCGCTCTAAAAGAACGTTTTAATCAAATATCTAAAAATGTAGATTCAGATCTGAAAATAATTATATAAGATGTTCAAATTCTGATTACTAGAATATTAAAACTTTATGTTGCGTCACTTTATGTTATCATCAAGTGACAGGTTTAAACAAATTCGATATAATTATTTTGATAGATCCATACAAAATTTTCTAAAAGGATACGTATTTAGCTGAATTTCTAGATTCTTCTAGCAAATTCTATTCTCCGTGTGCAGTCTCAGTTTCCGACTCATGAATGGACAATTAAACGTATTAACTTTCCAATAACCCGTTTATTTTATTCGGTACGACGTGATATTTGCCGAGGAATGCCCAATCAGATTAGCAGATCGAGTCGAAAATTGACGTAAAACGAGTATCCAGGGACAGAGACCGGCTACCACTTTACGATCACCTGTTCCGGTAAAGCAGATTTCGCGCAAACGTTCCTAGCAAATTGTGAAAAAAACGCGATCGTTAAAAGGGTGACGGCCGACAAAAGAGCGATCGTTTCGTCGATGCTTCGAAACTGTTAAAACCGACGTAGACGAACTCCTTATTGGGAAGCAGTCGTTCGTTTCGCGAACGGCCGGCTGTCCCGATCCTTCCATAAAACCTGGCGACAAAGTGAGGAACGCGCTTCATTTTACGGTCGAGTTTATGGCACCTGGGGGACGAAGAGGAGAATCAACGCGCCATGATCGCGTCGAGTAGAGAAGACCGGTCTTATCTTATCCACGGAACGAGCGGCCGCTCCCAGCTTTATGCTGAGACCGATCCTTCCCTAAGAAAAGAGAAAGATGTCTAGAAATCGCGATGACGCGGATTTGAAGGTTGCAAAGTTAGAAATGGACTCGAGATACGAAATTAGCGGCGGTCGGATGAAAATTAACGGTTGCTGGGAACGTTTATGCACTAGCTTGACTTCATTTCGCTACAGGAATCGTGTGATACATACAAAGAAAATGGTACGACACGATAACGTGATTGACACGTAGGTCGTCAGTAGAAAGTGCAGGACTAGTGACATTGAGGCAGGTCACGTTGAGAAATCGGCGCGCGACGAGCCGGTCAATCGGTACACACCGAGATAGTTTGCTCTCTCTCTCTCTCTCTCTCTCTCTCTCTCTCTCTCTCTCTCTCTCTACTCTCTCTCTCTCTCTCTCTCTCTCTCTCTCGCTAGATTGCCGCGAAAGCTCGGCGCGGACAACACGAAACAAGACGGCTGTTGTTGAACACCAGTTTTGCAACACGCGGAAGAGGCGATAACGACGGTAACAAGCGTCTTCGTTAGAAGGCCAAGGCGCAATCGGTAACCGCTCATCAGAAAGTCGCGCCGTTCTCCATCTCTCTTCTCTCTCGCGAATTTCCTTGCCACGCTCGATTATGCATCTCGTTGGTGATCCGCGAAAGAAATCTCGGGAAATAACGTCGAGCGCGTCATGTGCGCGTGTTTGCACGGTGTTAGATTCACATAGTTAACGTCATCGTCAGCGCGTGTAACAAAATTATATTGTTCCCTTATTTCAAATAACACAATTAACAAAATTGATGATAAATCGTTCATTAAGAAAACTGAATTTCTCAGAAAAAGACAACTATTTTTAACTAATAATTTTGATAATAAAAAAGAATATATTTCTAACACGGTTAAATGTTATATTTTTGATATTTTTGTTTCACAACTTTTAAAAAAATTATTCTTCAAGTTATATAACAATTTTGATGTTTTGTATGAAGTTAAGTTAGTCTACTTTTGATGATCGCTAACTAATGCTTATATACTTGACTCGTTTAGAATGATAATCGAACCTTGCGTTTTTCGAGTAGTGTCACTTTTTGAAATAAAGGAGCAACATCTTTTTCCAATACAATATCACTTGTTTCCATTCTTAAGATAATGTATTTTAATTCAGAGCGTCGATAATAATTAGAGTGAATTTCAAAAGGTAATCTCTTCGAATCGAGTATTTCGTACTTTTCGGGACCTCGGCATTCTCGTCGAAAGAATGCGCGCTTCTAGAGTGTCGGTCGGGAAGACGCGGGCCAAACGAAGAAATCGCAACGAGTAGGGCGAAAGAGAAGGATGTGAAAGGAGGAAGAGATGGAGGAGGAGGAGGAGGAGGAGGAGGAGGAGAGGGTGGACCGTCGTCGTCGCCGAGGTCGCATAAATCGTCGTGAGTCGGATTCCGGGCAGCCGAACGCGAGCCGCCATTGTCCGAGACTTTTTGCCCCTCTTTCCCTACCAAGAGGGGGCTGCCGCTACGAAGCTGCACTCTTTGCATATGCTTTAAATATCGCCGCTCCGTGCGCTCGCTTTGAGGGCTCCCAGCGCACCACTCTCCTCTCCTTTCTGCTCTTGTAGGCGAAGAAAAGACGGCGTACGCGGTCCGGGAGGCGCGGGAGGGTGAGAGTAGGAGGAATGAAAGATGAGGAACGTCGAGAGAGGAACCCGAAGTTCGCTGACTGTCGACTCCTCTTGCCGCAATTGGAGGATTGCATTAGATGCATCGTGGCATCTGCGATTTGTATCCCACGCTCTGCTGCTTCGAAAGCGCGTCAGCGTGATTTCGTATCGAGGGGACGTAAAATAAGTAGTTTCTCGAATTTACGACGGGACGTAGGCTAAGCCGTTCTTATCAGTCCTACAGCATCCTGCCATCTGAATTTCTGTCCGAATTTCCTCTAGTTAACGATGCAAAAAGTAAATGAAAAAGGTGCGGGCGAGGGACGGAGAGAGGATCGACATTTTGGGGAAACTATCTTTAAACTGAACAACGGCTAATCTTATCCGCGCGACACATCGTTCGTCTCTAACAAATTTAACGATGACACCATAAAGATCAACGCTGCGCTGGCAAGTCGTTTAAGACTGGCCATAAAGATACATCCGGATATAACGCGTGAAACGATCTGGCTGTAACGTCCCAGAATAGGGTATAATCCGCCACTCTCGTCGATGATCAAATCGTAAGAAGTGCTCGTCCGAGTTAATGATACGATATACCTCACTATACTCGTGTCTCATCTTTATTGTTAATTATATTATAATATTGTTCCCCATAATGTGCAATCTAATTCCCCTAAATATAACATTTAGCTCGGCTAAATATTTGGTGAACAAGTTAAACGCGTATGGGGGGGGAGAGAGAGAGAGAGAGAGAGAGAGAGAGAGAGAGAGAATTCGTCAGTTCGTAACATACCTTTTTTTTACGAACACGATCTATAATATTATAAAGCACGTCTCGTCGTGACGTACGTCGCGTCGCCCCCTTTTCTTCACCTCTGAATCCTACCGTCGCGTTTCTCTCCATCCTCGTCTCGATCTTCAGCGGGTCTCTTCTTTCTCCTTTCCTCTCGTTCTCTTCACTCTTCGGCTACTCTCTCGTGCACGTCGTGCTTTCGCTGGACTTGCAAATTTCGCGTGGCGTTAGCCTCCTCGGAATCTTCGCCGAGCACGGTCGGCGAATCTCGCAGAGAAGAGAGAGGGGGGGTCCGACCTAAACCCGTGCCGAGAAGATTTGCGGATCGAGATAGCGCGGCCGCTCTGCCACACCGAGACGACGAATGCTCGCGGTCTGATTTGCGTAACGTTCTCGGAATTTCATCTGCGATGCCGTATCCCGCAGCCCCTTTTACCGACTATTCTTTCGACTTCGACGAGTGTACTAGAGACTCCCTCCAGTAAGAGTCTGGACACGAACCGTAGTTTTGTACACTGGATGGTAGTTTTAACAAAAATCTACGAGAGAGAAAAAACATGTATTTACGATATTTTTCTCTTTCTCATTTTATTCCATTTCTCTCTCTCTCTCAGGAATTTTTAAAACATGATGGATCAATCAAAAGTAGTTTTTCCATGTTCAGACTCTTATATACAGTATATCATGAAAATCATCATCACTTTTCGATCGCTTGTATGTCCAGAACGGCTTGACCGATTTAGAAATTTTTTAGCTCAAATCACTCACGATGCCGTCTTTCAGGATATATTACGTGCGATTCAAAATGTTTTGTATTCTAGTAGTTATGTACCCCCCGAAAATGGACTTTGGTGGCTCGGGATAAGAGAGACTTGTAGTGTCTATTATTAATCTTCTAAATTTAAATTAACTAGTAGTTTTTTTAACATGGCCGGAGACACTACCGCGTCTCCTGATTAGAGAGTCTCTAGAATGTATACTTCTCCTTTGATTTCTCGCGTATCTTTCCTTCTGCACTTCGTTCTTTGCACACACACACACACACACGCGCGCGCGCGCGCGCGCGCAATCGCTGTTCACCATTCCTGCTGCTGGGGTCCGATTGTTATTTAAAATTATGCGCGCTATTAATTCAACACGCCACCGCCTTTGTCCTCAAGGTTTTAATTAGTTCCTTTCGCGCACGTCCGAGTGGGGTACAAAGTTACGCGCAGTACACACGTAATTAATTCGCCCTGTCGCCGGCTTTATATCCGATGTTTTCATTACTTTCCCCCTGAGTGCGGCTGTCATGAGAAATAAATTTTTTTTCTGAATGGGCCACGATTATCACGTGCATTATCTGCAGTAGTATTCATGATATTTATCTTGAATATTGTCTACTTTTTTCTTATATCTTAATTTCTGCGAGTTGGTCTTCCGCTAATTTATATCATTTTTATAGCAGCTATTCATCGCGCAAATCGTTTACTGAAACGGACCATGTATTTCAACAGCGGCAATCATTTATTAATACATATTGTCGACTTTCTGATGCAAACTCTATTATGATATAAAAACTTTTTGTCTATCTTAGATTTCAAGCGAATTATTGAAGTCCATTGATATCTCGAGTACCATTTGTTTCCTATCGGAACGTGCTCTTCAAAAGCGTGCGTGCCTTCTTTCTTCCCTAAATTTATTTTATCATTGTTCGCCAGATCGTTGCTACCTCTGGGAACGTTCGTCGCAAGATTATTGCAGCGACTATTGTTACTCGGATCGCAATTCCGTCGCCACCCCGCCGAGCGAGAGAATCTCGGAAAAGCGCCTTTGAACGTATTCCATCGTGGAGGTCGTTCGCAGATCGGTGGAATTCGCAGATGCTCGCGAGATACACCGTCCTGCTTAGGTACGCTTCGCTATCTCGACTGTGAAAGCATTTGCGCGCGTGCACACGCGAACACACGTATGCACACAGAAATACACGCATACAGCCGCTTACACATCGTCGCCTTACCGCAATCGTTTCCAATCCAGTGTTGTAAGGCGCATCGTGGTAAAAAAAAAGAAAAAAGAGCAGCGGGCATCGCAAAAATCTCGGCCGTACTACAACCGACATTATAGCTTTCCGATCTAGCAATCGCGTGGAGTTCTTGTCTTTTCCGGTATTCGTGCGCCGTTCGATTTAAACGCTATAGCGTGCGTGGCAACGCAACTAATCGATCCAAGAAGGTGGATAAAGAGACCCAGTTCTATTTTAAATTTCCGTTCCGTATTCCGTATTCATGCATAGAGGAGACCCCGAGGCACCATGGGTCATTGACTGCTTAAGGTAATCCAGAGTGTTTAGATTAATGTAACTGGTATTACATAATTCTTACTTTTTTATTGTTCGTATTTAGTATCTAAATATAGTTATTAAGTCCGTTGACTTGAGACGCACATGTCGTTTATAGTTTTTATGCAAAAGTAATTTTTTAATCATTCAGAAATACTTTAATATTGTCTTTGTAGTAAAAAATATTACACGTATAGAAAGTCAAGTGCAAGTTTCTATGTATTATTTTTTTAATTATAAACTGTGCTTACTACAGATAATCATTTATCACTTATTTTCTTATATATATTTTATTGTTTTCTATATTAAAAGTGTTCGAAATCACACACTAGATACATGAGAAAACAAGGCATTACAAATTAATATATGTGCTGCAATGTTAGTAGTTAAGCCTAAGTAATCAATTTTATTTTATCTTCATAAGCTTATTTTTATTTATTTACTGCGATCAATATAAATTTTTTATGGAGTTTTTACTTTATTATAATTATTGTTATTAATCATAATTATGCTTCATTATACAATATTCAATGATTATGCTAAGACTGTATAAGTAAAAATTTCTTTTCAACTTTTATCACGGTTATTTCCTGAATAAATCTACTTTTGCGTGATCTATAGTGCTCCGGATATTTATTCAATAACAGATAAAGTTAGGTCGTCTCTTAAAAAATACGTTTTTATTTTTCCTCAAAAACCAATCAATATTCATTAAATATGCTCAATGCATTTTTAAATGTGTACATAATTCTTTAATTATATAAAACAATGAGACAACAAATCTTAAAAATACTTTTGAGAGTTTAAATTTTTATGGTTTATGGTGTCCCCCCTCCCCGATTTTGTCTATCTTTACTGATATATACTGTTATTATTTACATCAAGATCTTTTAGAGTTTAGGAGTAGAATTTTCTAATATCTTTTTGCGAGCTATCAGTTCGCCGTCCATCCACGTTGCAACTCGCTTCATTGGCAAACAAGACTAGCAAGATTGCCATGAGAAGCTGGCTGGTCTTATTGGCGCCCTCCGCACAGTTCGTCGAAAAGCTGCACATCGATAATCAAGATTTTGTTTGTGCCGTATACGTTAGAACTCAAAATCTCTCGCAACGCGAATCCTTTGAATACTCTTCTCTCCAATCTGCCTCACCGCCATATCGTTGGAATTCGCAGATGTTTCATGAATGCCTCGTGCGATGAATCCTCGCGGAGGAGCTTCAACGACGATTCTCGCTCGCACGAACGCGGTATCGTGGTCACTCCAATCGGTTTCAATCCCGCGCTACAATCACGACAAAAAGACAATCAAGACGTGAAAATCGCGATACCATTTCTATAAATGCATGTGCAGTATTAATTCATATTTTAAAAAAATGTACTAAATTTTAATAAATACTTGTTTGAATAGTACTGGCTAAATATTTACTAAATATATGTAAACATACATTTTTTGATATAAGTATAATTTTTCTTATTGAGTATACATATTTATTTACCACAAATAAATGTTCAATTCGTACTATTTAAACCAATTTTATTGAAATTCAGCAAACTTTTTACATGGAATACGATAACATGGAAAGGAATTGAATGGCGGAATTTTATTTTTAATTTCTTTCGTAAGAATTAATATCGCTCACGTTTAATAATGGAATACTATAATTATAGGACAATCCGTCTTCTTGATTTATTTTGCAGTGATTGAGAGGTTATACTGGTGTGGGACATCCTGTAGATACGTTGATAACAACGTACGCTGGTACGGAGGAAATGATACGAGGGGGTGAGGAGGGGGGATAGAGCACAGAATTCTCTCGGCTCCGTATTCCCCGTATTTCTTCGCATCTTCTATGATGCACCTTCACGACTCTTATCTCGCGCCTCGTTATCGCCGTTTACCATCGCACGAAGCGGCATGTGGAGTCTCCCTCGCGCGCGTGCATGTGTATGCAACCGTGCACGTATACGTATATCTTTTTCCCGCTCTTCCTACGGAACCGTCGACGATCCGATCCCTCGAGCGGCTCCGCTACGCCTGGAATTTCGTCGGGTCGGCTGCGAGAGAATTACCATGGTGTAATCCTAGATGAGATTGTCCCGGGAGAAAAGAAACGGCGAGGGGGGTGCGCGATAAGAGTGCATGTCGATGCTCCGTGAGCGCCGATCTTTCAGCCGGCCAATGTACTCTATGCAATCCAGTCTTATTGCGAATCGCTGGATCGTGTTCCACTTTCAGTTTACCTCACCCTGACACCTGAACCTGAGCGCTTCGATACCTTCCGGTGACATGTAATCTAGATTTTATTTTTTACATGTAAAGACCTACAAAGACATATTCAAAGGAAACACGTAGAAAGGACGATTTTGCTGGCGTATCTAAAAATTTAGCTAGTTGAACGAACTGTTCTTTTTAAGATGTATAATGTTATACATTTTAAAAATCTCAATACGATTCATCTTTTTGTTTCTTTTAGCATTTTCAGATGTAACCTATTTGCTATAACCTTTGCTGAGAACATTTTGGCTACGTTTAATAGAAAAAGTAGCTTTTTGCAACTGTTGCAAAATTGTTTAATATGATAGTCTTGCTTAGTTCCTCACTGGATGAAATGTATAAACCAATTATGTTAAAAAAAATTTACGACAGTTATAAAGCTGCTTTTTCTACTGAACGCCATTTCTTACGATTTTCACTTTATCGAAACAAGCAACGTCATTATTTAGACCAACCAACGTCGATAAACCTGATTTTAATTTATCGTCGTGTCACTGGAAGCCGTCGGTATTATATTGTCATCACATTCCATTGTCTTGTCACGTTTCTGAACCTCATCCAATACCTCTCCGGTTCTTCATTCTGTTACTTGCCGGATGTACGCTTAATTATTTAGCCGCTTCTTCACTTTAAGAGAGCGCTTACAAAGCTCTATTCGTTTGCTCGAATAATTTGACACACGCGTTTCTTTGCGCTATTATATTGCGCTGCACATCGTAGCCAATTGTTTGCTCTGGTACAACAAACCCCCTATTGATTACACGCGGTTTTCTTCAACGCGCGCCTCGAGTGTTTAGCCGTAATTCTAATCCGTTGGCGCCGGATTACGTCGAATTATTGTTATAGAACAGGTTGCAGAAACATTTGCATACGTTGTGTGAATCGTATACAGAAGTATCTTTATATTTGCGTAACACATTATAGACATGGTAACTTAATGCTTGAAGGGAAGACAAATACAGTCGCAAGTGGATAAATGTGCCTCACCGCGGGAGGCAGATCTGGACGACATGCCAAACAGGTAGACAGACGTATCTGTAAGACGGATACGATTGGTCAGACAGTCGATCAGTTAGATCAAAGTGTCAATAGACATCGTATATCCCTCGATCGGTTAGTTGAATCGCGTTCTATCTCTCTGCGAGAGACACCGCATGAAAGAGACGTGCGATCCGAAGGTATAAGAGAGCCGACTCGTATCGTAGATTGAGCGTTTTAAATTTCTTGCCAGTTTTCAATTACACGCGCGCCATGTAAGAAACGACCGTCCTCCCATTAACGAATATCATTCCGGCTGAGAGGATTTGCCGCGCGCGACCTCGATGTTTAACGTCTCGCGGCCACGTTACGGGACGCCGATATAGCCGTAAACGGACGCGCCGCGACATTCGAAATGTGCGAGGAGCGGGGCAGCAGCGGGTCGAAGGAGACGGAAAGATAGAAGCGAACGGAGGTTCCGTGATGGAGGTTCATGGTAAGAACGAGCGAGCGTGAGCGGAGGAAAGAGGGACGAGCCGGGACCCCCGTCAACGACAGCATACCACCGCCACGGTATCGCTTCTTCATCGCATTCGTCGCGTCGCTCGACGCTACCACGACCCGCGGCTAATCATCATTATTTAAGTATGAGATCGTTTTTCGCTGCGCGACGGCGGCGGTAGCTATACGACGAGTGTCGTGGCGAACTCGCGGAGGCATGTATCGATCCTCGATGATGTCCTCTCGGCGCCTCCGTGACACAATCGCGTCGAGATTTCAGAGCGTTCCTCCATCAGATGCACCATATCGAATTCTTTCCTTAATTTGTATCTTCTGAGAATTTAACTTCTCGTCATTAAGATGTCTTTTCGTCAGGTGATAGAAAAAAAATTGATGCTTGCGATATTCGTTCATTTTCATCACATGATCTATTTTAACTCTGTACGTGTCGAAAAAAGACATCTTTTTTCCCAGCAGGAGTTTCAATCAATAATTGTCCGTTTGTAGCGTGTCTGTCAGTTTCTAATCTGCAGCTTCCTTGAGAATTCGTGAGTTTCTGTAGATTCCGAGTTTTATAGTGCTCACCGTGCAACTGTACTGGAGCACCGTTACGACCGCGATACCGCAGGAGATGCATTCTGATCGGAGGCCGCCCAGCGATAATTATAGTCGTGGCAAACGATTCGATGGCCGTTCACACCGTCCGCAACTCGACATTTCTAAGCGTATTTCCGAAATTTGATTACGCGCCGTTCCCTAATTAACGAGACACTCAATTTCTCGTTTGGATCTGGCGCCTGACTCGACGGATCATTTTCGCGCGGTCGCGCTATCTCGATCGTTAGCCGTATATAAGCGGACCCTACCGGTCCAATTAAAAATCCACCGATTTATGCAAACGGTCGGACTTTCATTCGAAGACCTGGCTTGACACCGGACATTTCACGCTCGCCGCGGGAATAATCGATTGCGCCTGAAGCTGCGCGAAAAGCTACAGCAAAAGCGGTGCCCCGTTACGTACGTAATAAATCGCGATTACTCTCGCTCCTTTTTGTTATTCCATCGTTACTGGTTATGAAAATTCTAGCGGCGATTTGTTGACACAACGATTATCTATTTGAAAAAACTTGGTGAGAAATTGAGATTGTGATGGTGCTATATTTAAATCGCTCGGTAGCTTATACTCTGTCTTTTGAAATTCTTATAGATAAACAATTTTACTGCAGATAAAAGTATCTAAAAATTTAGCTACGTGTGTTGTTGTTGTAAATACATAGATATGATTTTATTAAATTATTAAAATAATTATGTGGGAATCTTAAACGTGATTAGCAATGCTGTCAGAAATTTTGAAATTTTAACACTCAATTTAAACGTCTTACATAATTATTTTTAGGTCTAGATCTAAAATTAACTAATTACATATTTAGCCAAATTTAAATCTACATCTAAAATCTTGGATCTTGGACTGTTAAAATAATCACGTAGATGTCACGCTAAAGTGTGATGAGCGATGTTGCCAAAAATTTTGATATTTTATCAATCAGTTTGATTATTTTAATATAGTGTGACAAAATTCATTTTAAAATCCATATCTAAAATTTTAACTATAATAGATACAAATCTAAAAACAATTTTATTGTACTATCAATATAATTATATACGATAAGCACGAGCATAATAAGCAATGTTGCAAAAAATTTTGATATTCTAGCAACCAGTTTGAACGTTTTATAAATCTACATAATTATTTGGATGGACCAACGAAAGTCGTTTTCAGATTTGTACATCTATACCTAAATTTTTAGATACTTTAACAAAGTCGTCTTTTCCTTGTACTACCAACAATAAATGCTGAAATTTTAACATTTCGACACATTAGAATAAAAGAATTTATATATCGTTTTTATCTTCGGACGGCAAATATTGTGAAAGAGCATTCCGCGCTGATATATCCATATTTAGAACGAAATGGCTCGTAATTTGATCCGTTACGACCGCGGGATGGACGTCATATCGTCAAGATGCGGAAGAGAGCGGAAAAGGTGTTGAAGCGACAAAGTATTCACCAAAGACGATCACAAGCTACTCCGGACGATCATAAACGTTCGCCATTCGCGTCGTCGTTCGGCACCGCCCTTGAGAGAATCGACCGGCTTCCTCGAGCGGGACCCGTTACGAGCTAATTAGCAAAATAAGAGAAACCAAGTCGTCGCAAGTTACACGGCGTCTTGTCGACCGCGTGAGGGATCTCATGCTGCGAGATCTTCCGATCATCGATCTGTGATTTATCACGCGGTGTCGTGGATGAACGTGACATTTCGTCGTTCTCGCGTGCGGCTTCCGAGCGTGGCAAGTAATTAATACCGGCCGTGTATTTCTCGATAAATAGCAGTTCAGGGTCTGATGCGGATTGCGTTTATTACGATGAAAACGAGGGAGATGGAACATCCTGGAGAAAACGTTTCTCTTTCAAAATGGAAACTACTCGAGCTCTCGAAGAGACGCCGAAGTAATTCTAATCGATTCGTACAGAGACACAGTAATTATTCTCTCGCTTGACGATTTCTTGCCGTGACACGAACATGCTCGTACGTAATATACTATAGTAGAAGAGTAATAGTCTATATGGAGTGCATTCACTTAACGCTCGCATGAGTTTAACATTTGATAAACAACAAGCGATAAAATATACGATTTGGCGTGAGCGCCAAGTGGAATAACGCAGCTATATGGTCAATTTTATAATCATGATGTGCATCAACCAGCAGTATACTAACATAATTAAAAATCGATAATTAGCCTCGAGTAGATACGCGGCTTCATTTAGACGTTTAATCGCTGTTACTGGCCTCGTTCAGATATTATTCTACAAGCCAGAGTGGAAGACAAGATTCTATTTGATGCGCGTATATTTTGCCATGTAGAATATATCTCTTAATGTTTGCGAAATATTCATAAGCCTTGCGAAACATCCCGCGTACACATTTTATCGTTAATAGTTATCAGTCAGCTAAAGCAGCGGAAGGAACTGAAAAGTTTTCTACGGGGAAAAACGCTAATAGCACGTTATTAAATCCCGCAAGAAGCGACGCGGGAGATCTCATCAAGAGCCGTCTAAACGTGAGTCGATCCACGCGGTGTGATACGCGAGAGCGCGCAGAAAAACTCCATTACGCGTATAGAGCGGTGGTGGTGGTGGGGGGAGAGGGATGGGTAATCCGGAACGTCCAGTTTGGCGTGGTGATTGAAAGTTCGTGGGTAGACATCTTGATTTCAATATAACAACTCCACCACCGATCGCGATCGCACTTTTTACTCGCGGTTTTCTTGCGCGCGGCGCACGCGCTTACGCGTTTCGCTCGCAATGCGAATATCATTTCGCGCGCGCTAAAGTGAATAATCACCCCCCTCAGTTCGCTTCAGCATAGCCGGTTACAACGACCCCGCCGAGAGACTTTCAAGCCAGATTGCACCTTGCACGCCACTCTAGCCACTAGACGAGAAGCTCGCGTTTCCCGTATCCTCGCGATTATTCATGAATACGCGCCTCGTCGATTAATCAAGCGAGCGCGTAATTGCGAACACGCGTCAAACGTCGCTCGCGAACCAGACGACCGTGACATCGGGGGACGTCTTTTTACGCGCCCTGATCGCGTCACGCGGGAAGGATCCCGTCTCATTGGAAATTTACGGTGTATGCGCGCGTCGCGTCGCGAAAGTGACCGCGGGGGTAATAACGAAAAACTATATGCCGGTGCTGGTTTAATGACGAGCAATTTGTTCCCTGCATTAGATCACTCCGTGAAGACACACGTTTCTGACCGTGTGTACATAAATTGCGGGTATGCCTATACGAATGAGACAGAGGCAATGAAGAAGGATAATTAGTGAACATTTCTACGCGCCACGTTAAAATCGAACCACGCGCGCAGCAGACACATACTTTATTTGAAGAAATGATCATCGGAGTGATCGTTATAATGCCCGGTTTCGTGCACGAGTAATTTGTCGAGCGACCTATAACGGAAGATCACTTGCAGCACCCTCTATTTTTCTCTTTCCGCATTTAGACAATTTATCGTTGCACGATTTGCTCCCGTTGCGATATTGAAAATCGCAACATCGCGGCTCATTATGAGATTTCCATTAATGTGCGATCGTCGTTTATTACGTCAACGTGATATTTCCGTGCAACACGACGACTTCATTTCAATGTATCCTCCTAGCAGCAATTAGAAACTTTGCTTCGATTTCTCATAGCTAGTACCGCTGCTCACACGGCATGTACACACACACATATATGTATCTATAGGTATACATATATCGTAGTGGCACATGTAGCCTCGGGAGCATTATCGAAGAGAAATAAATAGTATCCTGCTACCGCGATTGCACGAGCATCCTCGATCTTCGTGTTCGTCATCATCATCGTCGTCTTCGTCGTCGCTGCCGCGGTGCATGTGAGAACGGCCCAGATGAAAACAGGACAGGATCAGCAGCACGGAGATAAAGCGAAAGAGAGACGACGAGAAGACCATGGAGGAGCGAGTGGGGACCAAGAGTCAAGGAACTAGAAATGAATTCCATTTGTGCGATTGGGAGGGGAGGACCGTGAAGTGGAATAGAGCGAGATGAGAGGATAGAAGAGGACAGAGCAAAAGAAGACTGACACGAGGAGCAATAGGAAGAAAAGGTGGAAGAGAAATTCGCGTGGAGAACAGACGTGGACGAAAAGAATTAGAGGAAATTTTGAAAAAGAAGAAAATATAGTTGTACATTCACCAGCATTGTTTAGGATCGACGGAAGAAGGAAACTGCGGGGTTATCCCTGGTTGCTTCGTACTGTCAATATGTATACAAGTCGCGGTATGCGAGAGGTGGTGCATCGCGCACGTTCACGCACGCGCGGCGATTGCGCCAACACGCATGCCGTGAAAGCAGGATATGCTGATCAGTAAACATTGACCGCTACCTTCGCCACTCGCGACTACTTGTCGATGCAGGGAAAAAGGAAAGGAAACTCGCGGTAACGTCTACTCATATAGCGCAACGCGTACATACACTGTCGCTCGATTTCTCCGCTCCGCGCGTCCTGGTATCCATAGACTGCATTACGATTTTTGCCGATATCGAGCGCCGTCATCTCAAATTTCCGCCGGCTACCGGAGAGAATTCTCGGTATAGAAATCCGACGGAATATGTCTCGTTTTACCTCCTTCGTGCGGAGAACGCATAAGGGCGAGAATCAGTAATGAGTGCGTTACGGGTTTCTTCTTCTGCCCCCCCCCCCCCCCCCCCCCC